>NC_069499.1:1459038036-1459338036 GCF_027579735.1 Bombina bombina | reverse complement strand
CATGTCTTGGCTATCAGTGAGTGGTCCTAGAAAAAATTAAATAAACTATGGAGGTATTTTTCCTATATGTTGTGCGCACTTTGGCTATTGCTGTGGTGTTTGTGCTAATTAAGCAGGCTGCTGTATCCATACTCAAAAGGTATAGCTGAAGTGCAGTTATTGTCTCATGGTGATTAACTATTTAGTTTGATTTGCTTTGGTCACAGAAGTATAGTGTAAAAATATATATGTACTAGAATGTCTCTTTAAGGTAAAAATATGCAGGCGGAGCAGACTAAGAAATTTCACCCATTGCAATGTAATTCAGTACAGGTAGCCCTCAGTTTACGCCGGGGTTAGGTTCCAGAAAGAATGGTTGTAAATCAAAACCGTAAATTGAAACCCAGTTTATAATGTAAGTCAATGGGAAGTGAGGGAGATAGGTTCCAGGCCCCTCTCAAAATTGTCATAAGTAACACCTAATACATTATTTTTAAAGCTTTGAAATGAAGACTTTAAATGCTAAACAGCATTATAAACCTAATAACATAATCACACAACACAGACTATAAAATTAAACTGTTAAATGAACAAAAACATTTGCTAAACAGCATTATAAACCTAATAAAATAATCACACAACACAGACTTCACTTGCATTTTTCTGCAAACAGTTCTTTCTATGCATTCCTATCTTGACTGATTTACAGACAGCAAGATCTTGTTCCTTTGAAATCTGCTCGATAGCTCAGGTCTGGTTAAACTGATTAATTTCAGCTTGCTTGGCTTTGCTGCAACACAAGCGGACAGCTCCACCTACTGGCTATTTTAAAAAATGCACTGCTCAATGCTTTTCAATAGCAGTCACATGACTGGAAAAAAAGGTTGTTATTCTGAAACGGTGTAAATTGAACCGTTGTAAAACGAGGGCCACCTGTATATCTAATGGCAGTCCCTTGAATTTAAGCCTTACATGACAGGTTTTGTAAATAGCCGAATTGAAAAAGAAAAAGAAGAACAAAATGGAAAATAGAGTGTATTATATTAATAGGCCAATTCCTTGCACTTTCCAGAAAACGAAAGAAATAGATCAGCGACTGACATGTTGCAAGTACTGTGTTCAGATGTATCGTGATGGACAGAATATCAGTGCTTACCACTAGGAGTCGCTGTATCAGAAAATGTGGAAGAATTTAGCTGGTTTGAACTAGGGATGAGCAAATGTGCGTAAAGTGCAATGCGCTCGGTAGAACGAATAGTCCTGTGGGCATTCTTTTTGGACAATCGAATGTTAATAAGAACAAAAATGCATTAAAATTCAGTATTTGAATGTTATTTCTGGTTTTCGAATGTCACTTTAGTTTTTTTTCGAATATTTAAGGAATAGTCCAGTCAAAATTAAACTCTCATGATTCAGATTGAGCATGCAATTATAAGCAACTTTTTAATTTACTCCTATTATCAATTGTTCTTCGTTCTCTTGGTATCCTTATTTGAATGTAAGTATAGGAGCCGGCCTATTTTTGGTTCAGCACCTGGGTAGCGCTTGCTGATTGGTGGCTACATTTAGCCACCAATCAGAAAGCTTAGCCACCAATCAGAAAGCGCTACCCAGGTGCTTAACCAAAAATGGGCCAGTTCATATGCTTACATTCCTGCTTTTTCAAATAAAGATAGCAAGAGAACGAAGAAAATTGATAATAGGAGTACATTTGAATTTTTCTTTTTCGAATATTGCATCATTCAAACATAAATTTAAAGATAGCATTAGAAATACTATTATATTAAACGAATGTTAGAATGTTGTACAAACATTCGGCAATTCAAAACAAATAAACAAATGTGTTAAAATGAATTTCATTTTTCTAATGTTGCAAAACATTCGCCCATCCATAGTTTGAACAAACCAAGAGGAACAAGCCGCTAGTTAGAATCATGCACATAAACTGTTGCAATAATGTACAAAATTATGGACAGGGAATCCCGTGATAAATTCAATTGCAACATTGATAGTAATGCGAGAACCGTTAGTAATAACAATGCGGTTGGACACAACTATATCATTTGTTAATGCACAAGTAATGAAGGATAATAACATATAAGGTATATCGCTGTTGCTGGTAATTGGCTCCAAATAACTATGAAACTGAGGAACAACATGTGTGATGACATATAAAACAACGGAGTTATTACCTTCTATCTCTTGTAACTGACTTGTAGATCCCGATCACCGCTGTAGGGTTCTCTGTCAAGACGTCAAACCAACAGGTAAGGAGCCACTCCCATAAGCTCCTATATGAAAAAGCAATGAAGCACTGGTACACAAAAAAGGAGATTACCTGTTCCGTTTATACAATTGAACAGCAAGCGTGAAGCGAGTAAAAGTATACTTTATTTGTAATCCATGTAAAAGAAAAGCAGGGTACAACATGGTTCAAGGGAACCCGAAATACAAACTGTCCGGCGCGTTTCCAGTCCATAGGCACTTCGTCAGGGACTTGCAAACACACAGCTTTGCTCTTTAAAAAGGTAATGAATTTAGGTTGGCAGAAGTTGTTCTGAAATCCTGATTCTTAAAGACAGTATACTGTAAAATAGTTTTTCCCTTAATGTGTTTACAATTGCTTTTTTTACCAACTGCAGAGTAAAAAATGTATGAAAATTAGCTTTTTAAGGTTTATTTCTGTATATTAAAGCTCTGATTTTGTGTTTTGAAGCCACAACCTAATAAAATAGGTTGAGCTTGTAGGTATAATCAGATCTCATTACTGTATCACATTGTGTACTTATACCTGCTTCTTTATCTTATATCTGTCCTTAAAACAATCACCAGTACTTTGAGAGAACAATGGAAAATCAACATTTTATTACCTTATCTCTGCTTTATCACACTGGGAGTGTAATTTCTTCTGCTGGCTGTGTTTACAAAGCTTATCTATAGCTGGTACGCGTGGCCACAAACTTTCAGAATAGGTGGGGATACCACATGCTAAATTAACAATTTCAAATGCTAATATAAGGGTAAAGGAGCTACTTGTAAACAATTTAATACACTCCAGCAAGTAAAGTAGATCATTGGGAACAAATTAAAGGGGAGAAAATTTTTGAGTAAACTGTCCCTTTAAAGGTATAGAATCAAATTACTGTTAAGAAGTGTGCTCTGACACCCAATCATCTGCTTTATTGTAACACTGTGTATATATTTTGTTTACATCAACACAGGACTAGGGGTCAGAAAAGCACTTAAGACAGTAAAAAAGTACATCAATTTCAAAATTTACGTCAAGAAAATTATTAATATAATACAAAATTCTGGTGCAAGAATATTAAATGCTAGAAACAAAATGGTAGAACTCTGCAATTATTGTACATATATAGAAATGGAAATATGTAGATATTGATACTTTATATTTTTTCAAACAAATATGATAATTCATAATGTATTGTAGGTAAAAGTACAATGCATAGTTATTCAGAAATGGACATTGATATGATGAGGGTCATGACTACAACCTGGTCCTCCTTAAACTTATAAAAGTGTGTGAAATGGTGAACATATTTCCCTTTCTATATATGTACAATATGTTCTTCCATTTTGTTTTTAGCATTTAATATTCTTGCACCGGAATTTTGTATTATATTAATAATTTTCTTGACGTAAATTTTGAAATTGATGTACTTTTTTACTGTCTTAAGTGCTTTTCTGACCCCTAGTCCTGTGTTGATGTAAACAAAATATATACACAGTGTTACTTTAGTTTGTTACAATAAAGCAGATGATTGGGTGTCAGAGCACACTTCTTAACAGTAATTTGATTCTATACCTTTAAAGGGACAGTTTACTCAAAAATTTTCTCCCCTTTAATTTGTTCCCAATGATCCACTTTACTTGCTGGAGTGTATTAAATTGTTTACAAGTAGCTCCTTTACCCTTATATTAGCATTTGAAATTGTTAATTTAGCATGTGGTATCCCCACCTATTCTGAAAGTTTGTGGCCACGCGTACCAGCTATAGATATATTATTAGATTATATTAATAATTTTGAAACTTATGTACTTTTTTACTGTCTTAAAGGGAACCACAACACCTGCTTCAAATGTTCTAAACTAACTTGTTGTAATTGTGCAAAATAAACTATCAATTATTTATGCTGTCTTTTCATATTTTCATTATGTTGTAGAAAAACAGCTTTATAATTTAAAGTTTAATCAGCAGCCTAGCACTTGCTATGTCTGCTGCCATATTGTAACGCACGTCTTCAACATTAGTAGGTCACGTGACTCACACGACACCTTCTATTCCTAACACTGAGGAAGCAGAGTGAGGACTGCAGTTTCTGAGAACGGCTTCAGGCACTGCTATATTTATAACTAGCAAGAGCAGGGACGGAAGCAGAGAGGGGGAGGGAGACTCAGGGCTCCTGAGACTGTAAGTAAGGTAGATAAATGCAGAAGTATCTGGTTACAATTATAACTGCAGCAGGAGTTTGCTTTCTGTCTCCGGAGCTTTTCTTCCCCTGTGCATTCCTCTCCCACTTCCGTCCCTGCTCTTGGTATTTATGATTATAGCAGTGACTGAAGCCGCAGTGATCCCTCTGCTTCCTCAGCGTTAGTAACAGAAAAAGGTGCCGTTTTAGTCACATGACCCACTGAGGTGCAAAGTACTTCACAATATGGCAGCAGACATAGCAGATTGTAGGCTGCAGATCATCATTAAAATTGTAAAGCTGTTTTCTGCAACAGAATGCAGTAAGATGAAGACTGCATGCAGAATTGTAGTTAGTTTGTTTTGCATAATCATACAAAGTTAGTTAAAAGCTTTTCAAGCAGGTGTTGTGGTTCCCTTTAAAGGACCAGTCAACACAGTAGATTTGCATAATCAACAAATGCAAGATAACAAGACAATGCAATAGCACTCAGTCTGAACTTCAAATGAGTAGTAGATTTTTTTTCTGACAATTTTAAAAGTTATGTCTTTTTCCACTCCCCCTGTACCATGTGACAGCCATCAGCCAATCACAAATGCATACACGTACCATGTGACAGCCATCAGCCATTCACAAATGCATACACACTTATTTTTGCACATGCTCAGTAGGAGCTGGTGACTCAAAAAGTTTAAATATAAAAAGACTGTGCACATTTAGTTAATGGAAATAAATTGGAAAGCTGTTTAAAATGGCATGCTCTATCTGAATAATGAAAGTTTAATTTTGATTGAGTGTCCCTTTAAGTGCTTTTCTGACCCCTAGTCCTGTGTTGATGAATACAAAATACTACACAGTTTGTCACAATAAAGCAGAGGATTGGGTGTCAGAGCACACTTTTTTTTTTTTTTTAATTGAAGCAAAATAAATAATTTTACAGACATGTTTTTTTTGCAAAGAATATACAAAGAAAAGTTCTCTACCGCAGGTAGATAACAAATAAAAAAAATGAAAAAAGGTTACACATTTCTCCATGCATAGACACTCTTATTGAAATACATTCAACATATGCTTCATTTTAATTTAAAACGCTCAACCCACTTAAAACCTAAACCAAAGACATAGCATAATGCTAGAATTGTAACAAAGAGGAGGAAAAAAGAAAAAAAAGGGATTCCGCCACTCTCACCCCTCTCCCCAGCCATGTTAAACGCCCACTTCCTTCCATACTCCGAGGAGGACTGTATCCGTATTCCTAAAAAGAAACATTAATTGATTTTGTTCTCTTTCTGGCTGGGCTTTAATAAAAACGGACCAATTTTGAAAAAACTTCTGAACTTGCCCTTCCTCGTGCATTGGTGTATCAAATTGTTCTATAATCAATAGTTTTTTTCATAAAGTCCAGCCATTCAGACAACTTTGGCTCCTGTTTCTCTTTCCATTTTTTCATAATTAGATTTCTAGCAGCCAGGATTGCCACATTGACCATCTTATACTCGTTACCAGGACTATCTTTATCTACCAGAAATAATATCTGTTCTAAGACAAATTTAACCTCTCTTTCTATATGTATGTTCAGCCAAACCTCTATTTTCCTCCAAAATTGATAAATTTTTGGGCATTGCCAAATTTCGTGCATTAGATCTGCCGCTATAAGGTGACATTTACAACATATGTAAATTTGGTTATTTTTCCATAAGTATCATTTTTCAGGTGTATAATAAGTTTGATAAAGAAGTTTTAAATGCGCTTCTCTCCACGTGGCAGAAAGTGTATTCCTCTTGACTCTGTCAACCTTTTAACTATATTGGCATTAATTTCTGCCTCATCTAGATTTCTAATCCATTTATTATCAATATATGCCAAATTTACATCTCCTTTTAAGGAGATTATTAATCTATACCAAGGAGATATTGTGCAGATACCAGCTCTACCCAACCCTATCCATTGGTCTAACGTACTCCATTTCCACTATCTTCCATAGGTTCTAAGCAAACCATAAATACAATGTCTAATTTGCAGGTAGGCATAAAATTCTTTATTGTCTAAATTAAATTCTTGTTTTAAATCTAAAAAAGATTTAATCTCAAATTGGTCCTGAATAATAATTTGTGTTATTACTGAAAGGCCTTTCTCTTTCCATTTTTTAAACACTCTATTATTCAGACCTTCTGGGAAATCAGGGTTGCCTTCTATTGTTAGATATTTTTAGCCCAAATCTGCAACTTTTCCTTTATCTTACTAAAAGGAAGGAGGGATATTGAGGACATAACATTTATGAATACCCAGAAACTTAAATGAATCGATCACTATATTGAATGGGTTATTTATGTTGGATTCTTTACTTCTATGTATCCATAAAGTATTAACCTTATACCCAGAAAAGGAACTATATTCATCTATTATTTCGAGAATACGGGGGATAGTTTCTTTCATGTTTCTTACAAACAACAGAAGATCATCTGCACAAAGTGCTAATTAGATTTCCTTTCCTCTGACTATTATGCCCTGGATTTTTTGTCTAATCATAATAGCCAGTGATTCTATTGCTATATTAAAAAAAAAAAAAGGCGACATTGGACAACCCTGTCTCGTTCCTCTTCCCAAAGTAATTCTCCTGGATAACATACCGTTTACTAATATATGCACATAAGGAGCATTATATATCTTTTTTTTTTCTTCAAATGCTTTATTGAAAAATATCACATAATACAGTAAATATAAGAAGAAGGGCAATTACAACGGCAACTTAAGGAAACAAAGGACATGAATGTCCAGTAAGAGCAAATACCACTTAAAACACACATATTCCAAAATAAACATCAGAGGTGGTAGAAGTACCCAAAATGAGGGACTTGGTAACATGCCACAAAAGAGGCACATAACGTCTCCAGATACACTTAACGTAAAGGAATGAAGAATAGGTAGAATGGGGGGGAAAGAGGGCAAGAATAAGAAAGGGGGGGTAACGCAGTATCCAGTCGGGAAGCAAGTGGGTAGTATTAGGGAAAGTAATTAACCACTGGTCAAAGGGTTCGGTTTCCAGGTCGTGTCAAAATGAAGCTGCCAGTCTGCCCAAATTAATTCAAAAAGTTCAGACGTGCCTAATTTGTAATAGATATCCTTCTCCATAGTGTACAGGTAGACCATAGTGGGGGGGGGGGCACTCGCTCTTCCAAGCGCAAGCAATGGAGCGCTTAGTAGCCATAAAAAGATATATGCATAAATAGGAGTTTTGTTTGGGGAGGGGGTGTAGACCTAAGTGTAGAAGAGCTACTGCAGGTGATTTGTGAAGAAAGATGCCCAATTTGGAGAGAACACAAAAACACGTGTTCAATAGGGGTCGGAGCTTAGGACAGTCCCACCATGTATGCATGACGTTACCCTTCTGGCCACAATTTCTCCAACAGTCAGGTGATACATTTGGGAACATTTTAGAGAGTCTGGAAGGGACGTAGTACCAATGTACTACTAATTTGTAATATGTTTCAAACAAAGTAGTGCAATGAATAGATTTACGGGTACGTTCAAAGGTGCGTCCCCAGATCTCCATTGAGATGGACAACCCTAAAAGGGCCTCCCACTTCAAAAGATAGGCCGGAGGGTCTGGAGATGAGGATGAACCCAGGAGGGCATAGTGAAATGATAGGGGGCCACAAAGCCTATTTCCAAGATTCCACATGGATTCCCAGGCGGTCAGTGGGCGAGCTGAAGTAGGATTGAAGCCCCAAGTTAGTAAGAAGCTTTTGACTCTGTAATTTTCAAATGAGAAATACTGAGGTGTCACACAATCCTCTCCAATCTGAGAAATGGGCTTAAAACCCACCTTTGGGTTGGTAATCCAAAGGTCTGACACTGTACAGATCTCCAATTGGGCCTATTTATTAGGGTGAGTATCCTGCAAACCCATGAGGAGACCAGCCAAAGAGGCAATGGGGGAAGGGTGTGGGGCTATGTGCAAGAAGTGACGGAGGCAGTCCCAAAGCTTTAGACATTCACAAATGATGGGGTTGGTAATACCTAATTCCCTACGGCAGTGTGGGGGAGTTCAGATCAGATCTCTGATTTTTAAACTAAAAGGTAAGGAAGCCTGCTCAAGGGACCTCCATTTACTTGAAGATTGTTTAACTCCCCACTGAGCGATATGGGTAAGCATAGAGCCCTCATAATATCTAAGAACAGAGGGTGAACCTATACCGCCCCCGATCCTAGGTAATTGGAGAAGCCTGTGGGCCACTCTAGGTGGCTTACTGCGCCAGATATGTTTAGTAAATTCACCTTGAAACTGCAGTAAGATGTGTTTTGGAACCTTAATAGGGAGACAGCGAAATAAATATGTAAGTTTAGGCAGGAAAGACATCTTTAGTGCTGCTATCCTGCCTAGCCATGAGATATGGGACAAGTCCCAAGTTTTATTGAGGGAGCAGAGTTCGGCCAGTAGGGGCAAGTAAATTTCTTTAATAACTCTATTCAAGTTCCCCGATAATTTAACTCCTAAGTGGAGGACTGAGGATTCCATCCGATTGAAGGGATACTTGGACTTCAGGGGGGCTAAGCGCGAGCTGTGGATGTCCTGGGTATTATATATCTTTTTTAGATGAAATACATTTTTATTGAGATATTATCAGTACATAAGAAAAAAACAAGATGTTCTATGGAAACATAGAGGCTCGATGGTAGACACTTCAATAAAACAAATAGTGATAAAAGTTAGTCAAGTAAGCAGAGAATGTATTGCAGTATTTATTTCTCTTGTGTACATGCAATTTTTCCTTTTTGACTCAATAAAGCTTGTTCATAAATAAAAAAATAAAAAAAGTTAGCCAAGTATTCCAGAGAAGTTTTAAAACATTTGCTATTAAGTTGTTTGATACCTGACATAAATTGTTCATGAACTCTATAGATAGCAAAAACAGTGAATACTGACTGATCTCGTGCCTAGAAATATTGAGAAGGGTTGGGACATAACTTCGTCTCCACCCCTTCCGATAGAATTATGATAATCTTGGATTCAGAAAAGGTGAAGAAGAGATAAAGAGACAGGAAGAGAAGAAAATAAGAAGGGAAGAAGAAGAGGAGTAGGGAAAAAGTGCCCGCTGACCAAGACACACCCAGTAGAATTTCCAGCAGCAATGATAATATACTAAGTAACGGACATATAGGAATATGTAAAATCCCTGCTGTAATGAGTCTAGTGTCTGTTCAATCCTAGTTAAATGGAGTCATATGTGATCCAGTAAAAGCAGACATTATGAAAAGCTGATTGTCTTGCAATATTGCTGCCTCTGCCGACAATTTGTAGAAATGCCTAATTTTATGCAAAATTTCATACCAGGAGGGAGCCCCCTCCAATGACGGGCTATACATATACGTGTAGCTGTGCATAAAATCTTGATAAATTGATTGATATCTTTGTTAAATTGCCCTAAGCGTACATTCAGTAAAGCTTGATTCATTGACAGCTGGATGGGGCTATCCAAGATCCTACTTAGGTGGAGTGATAATTTATTCCAAACTATCTTGGAGTAAGAGCATTCTCACCACATATGTTTGTATGTGCCCTCAACTTCGCAACCCCTATAACAGAGTTTGGACCCCCGTCTAGTGGTATGTGAAGTGATGATTGGAGTGAGATATCATCTGAAGTTTGTTTTGAGGCAATTTTCTAGCATATCAGCACTCAACAGGGCTTTACTCGCATTGTATAAGTTATTCCACATGGGAATATCTATATATCTTTTTTATTAGGTCAAGACAGTTACCTGTGAAGCCAAATTTCTTTAAGGAGAAAAATAAATGATCCCAATATATGGAATCAAAGGCTTTTTCGGCATCTACTGAAATTATCGCTTTATCTATAAAGTTGTTGACTCCACCTCTGTTTTAGATTGATTTTTTTGATGATCCAAAATTAACGCCACTTTCCTAATATTTGCAACAGAGTTTCTCCCCTTCATAAACACGTTTGATCTAAATGAATCACCTCTTTTAGTGGAAGTTGAAAACGTGCAGCTATAATATTTGTCAATAACTTATAATCAGTGTTTAATAACGATATGGGTCTATATGAATCTTTTGACTCTGGGTCTTTATTTTGTTTCAATATTAAAGTTGTCCAGGATGTCGTAAAATTCTTAGACATTTCACTTCCTTGTATATAATAATAATTAAATAGTTTTGCCAAAACAGGGGATAACTCTATGGTCAATAACTTATAAAACTCATTTGGAAGGAGATCGGGGCCTGGGGTTTTATGTCCTGCCAATTTCCCAATAGCTTTGGAGATTTCCTCCTCTGTAATCGGTGCATTAATCATATCAAGGAATTGATCTTGCTATTCTCAATTTTGGACCAAAAGGCCTCCATTTTACTCTTATAAGATTCTCTGAGTAGAGTTCTTGAAAGTTCTTGAAAGTGGTCGGTAAATACTTCTAAAATATCCTCCGTATTCACAAATAGGTTGTCTTTATATTTTAAGGAACTAATTTCATTTGTCTTGCTTCTAAATTTTGTGATATTAGCCAATAATTTCCCCGTTTTATTTCAAACCTATAAAATTTTGCCTTTAATTTAAAGTTAATCTGGGATGCCTTATGTATCAACAATGTATCTCTTTCCTTTTTGGCTTTATTATATTTATCCCAATTTTCCTCCGTCGGACTACTAGTATAATTATTAACCCCTTAACGACCGACGACGTATGCCATACGTCCTCAAAAAAAAAGCACTTAACGACCGAGGACGTATGGCATACGTCGTCGGTTTAACAGAGCACTGGAAGCGATCGAAATCGCTTCCAGCTGCTCTAACAGTATTGCAGGCTTGCCTTGATGTCTAGGCATCCTGCAATACTGTTCCCGAGTGCCGGGACCGGATTGATCACTCCCCCACGAGGGATCACTTCCGGTTTCGCTCCACGTGGAGCCCGGCAGTGTTTCAGAGCATCGGAAGCGATCGGACACGCTTCTGATGCTCTGCTTGTGTGCTAAGTGCCTCGGTAGGTCGAGGCACTTAGTTAGTTGTAAAATAAAATTAAAAAAGTAAAAAAAAAAAAAAAACGAATAAAATTAAAAAAAAGCCCTAAATAGCCCCCCCCCCCTCCCTTCACTAGGCATCCAAGATGGCGATGCCCAGTGCATCATGGGGCCTCTGGGGGTGTCCCTAGCCTGCATCATCATAGGGGCAAGCTAGGGTCACCCAATCTGAGCCTCCCACCCTAAAAAAAATAATAATAATAAAATACCCCATTTGTCTGATCATGTCAATATTTGTAAATATTGACTATGATCAGTGTGGATCTCCCTCCCTCTCCTCACTTGCCATTTTGTTGGAGAGAGAGAGAGACCTGTATTTAGCAGAGAAAGAGATTTATTTCTTTTATTTGTTAAAAAATATAGAACCAAAGGCTCTTTTCAGAGCCATTAACCCCTAGCTTGCCAGTGATCACTATATATCACTGGCAGTAGCATAGGTGCACTTTTTTTTGGTTGCATTTTGCTGTCTGTGCATTTTTATAGGGGTTAATTTTGTTGTTGTAATTTTTTAAAAACCCAAAGGCTCTTTTCAGAAACATTTAGTTAATTTAATTTAATTTTCAGAGCCATTAACCCCTAGCTTGCCAGTGATCGCTATAAATCACTGGCAGTTGCATAGCTGTACTTTTTTGCTGTCTGTGCATTTTTTTAGGGGTTAATTTTGTTGTTGTAATTTTTTAAAAACCCAAAGGCTCTTTTCAGAAACATTTAGCTAATTTAATTTAATTTTCAAAGCCATTAACCCCTAGCTTGCCAGTGATCGCTATATATCA
The DNA here is from genome assembly GCF_027579735.1 of Bombina bombina. Classification (NCBI taxonomy): domain Eukaryota; kingdom Metazoa; phylum Chordata; class Amphibia; order Anura; family Bombinatoridae; genus Bombina; species Bombina bombina. The sequence goes on along the minus strand of NC_069499.1, from coordinate 1,459,325,823 downwards.
CTGGCAGTTGCATAGCTGTACTTTTTTGCTGTCTGTGCATTTTTTTAGGGGTTAATTTTGTTGTTGTAATTTTTTAAAAACCCAAAGGCTCTTTTCAGAAACATTTAGTTAATTTAATTTAATTTTCAGAGCCATTAACCCCTAGCTTGCCAGTGATTGCTATAAATCACTGGCAGTAGCATAGCTGTACTTTTTTGCTAGTTAATTAATTTAGTTAATTAAATTTTTTTTAGTAATTGTTTTCTGTGACAGATACAAAAATGTCACAGAAAAGATATAGTGCTGAGGAGGCGTATGCCATCCTTGCGTCAGAGTCAGATGCCTCTATTTCTGACTCAGACCCCAATTTTGACCCTGCCATGTGCTCAGATACATCACTAGATGCAGTCTCAACTGATAGTGATGTATCTGTGGCTGCTAGCCCCCCTGCCAGCCCCCCTGCCAGCCCCCCTGCCAGAAGGAGGCGTGTTGCTGCCATTGCTGCTGAAGAGTGGGTAACGCCTCATCTCCAGAGGCCAGATATCCCACCCTTCACAGCAAATGCTGGCATAAATATAGATGTGGCAGGTTTTAGCCCCCAGCAGTTTCTGGAAGTGTTTCTGGGCGATGATATATTGGGGAACATTGTCGCCCAAACTAATTTATATGCCCATCAGTTCCGTGCTGCAAAGCCTGGAACATATTTGGCAAAGCAGCAATGGGCCCCCATCAATGTGCCAGAATTCAAAAAATTCTGGGCATTGACTATGCTGATGGGCATCATAAAGAAACCCTCCATTCGCTCCTACTGGAGTACTAGCCCCATCTGCTCTACCCCCATTTTCTCCCAGACTATGTCGAGGAAGAGGTATGAAATGATTCTGCATTTCATGCACTTCAGCGACAACAGCCTGTGCCCCCCTAGGGAGCATCCCCAATTTGACAGGCTGTATAAAATCCGCCCCCTGATAACCCACTTTTCTGCCAGGTTTGCAGAGGCTTATACACCTGGAAGGAATATATGCGTTGATGAATCCCTAATGAAGTATAAGGGAAGGCTGGGATTCAAGCAGTATATTCCTTCCAAACGCTCCAGATATGGGGTAAAGGTGTATAAGCTCTGTGACAGCGAGACTGGGTATACTCAGGCCTTCCGGGTGTATGAGGGAAAGGATAGCCACCTTGACCCTCCAGGTTGCCCAGAACATATGGGAACCACTGGCAAGATTGTCTGGGACCTGATATTACCCCTAATGAACAAAGGGTATCACTTGTACTTAGACAATTTTTATACAAGTGTCCTTTTGTTCAAGCTACTGTATTGCTTTGATACAGTAGCTTGCGGTACAATTAAAAAGAACCGCGCAGGTTTCCCAGGACAACTTGTACGCACCCGGCTACGAAGGGGGGAGACCTCAGCTCTGCGCCAAGAGGAGCTGTTGGCACTTAAGTACAGAGACAAGAAGGATGTATACCTTCTTACCACCATCCACACAGAGAGGACGGTGGCGGTTTCTGTACGTGGCAGAGCTGAGATCATAAGGAAGCCAGTGTGCATCAAGTCTTATAACCGGCATATGGGTGGGGTTGATCTGGCTGATCAGCTGCTGCAGCCCTACCTAATTATGCGGAAGACAAGGGCCTGGTACAAAAAGGTTGCAATTTACCTAATGCAGATTGCAACCCACAATGCTTTTTTGTTGTTCAAAAAAGCAAACCCCAGAGTTAAAAAAACTTTTTTACAGTTTCAGCTCCAGATTATTACTGGGATTTTGTACCATGATGCACCTGCTCCCCGGGCGGTGATGGGAGAGAGCAGAGTTGGGGCTACTCATTTTATTTTTAAAATCCCCCCTACTGCCGCAAAGCAGAAACCACAAAAAAAATGCAGAGTCTGTACCAAGAGGGGGAAGAGAAGGGACACCATATATCACTGTCCTGATTGCCCTGGACAGCCTGCACTCTGCATTGGGGACTGCTTCAAGCAGTACCATACAATGGTCAATTTTTTTAAAAATAAATACATTTGGTGTTATATATATATATATTTTTTTTTGGTTATGTTTACTGTTAGATGGGTTTTTTTTTTTTTTACTTTTACTGTGCCAGATTTTTACATTTCACTACTCTATTTTTTCTAAAATTGGGCCTGTTATTTTTTTTTAATCAAAACCCCTGTTAAACCTATGCATGGGGGACATAGGTGTTCTCAGGGTGCCTTGCAAAAAACAACCTGAAGTATGTTTTTGTAATAACTTACAACAGTCTCTCCTAAATCATAGTCAAAAAGCAATGTGTCTGTAAAAATGAAAATTGAAAAATTACCACCATACACTTTCTCCAATTTTTTGGGCTAAAACGGTTGCTTCAAAGGCATCAAAGCACACCATATACAATACCTTGGGGTGTCAACATTTAAAAAATATACACTTTCATGGCAATAAATAAAAGTGGGGTATGCAATAGGCCACAAACTAAAGATAGGCCTATCAGAAGAAATACTCTCATTGTTAATAACTAAAATCACAAGTCATAAAATTGTAACATAACCTTCCCAAAATCCTGGCAAACCTATGCATGGGGGGCATAGGTGTACTCAGGGTGCCTTGCAGAAAACAACCTGAAGTATTCTTTTGCAATAACTTACAACAGTCTCTCCTAAATCATAGTCAAAAAGCAATGTGTCTGTAAAAATGAAAATTGAAAAATAACCACCATACACTTTCTCCAATTTTTTGGGCTAAAACGGTTGCTTCAAAGGCATCAAAGCACACCATATACAATACCTTGGGGTGTCAACTTTTCAAATATATGCACATTCATGGAAAACAAATAAATTAGGGTATGTTAAAAGACCCCCCAAAAAGACGATAGGCAAAGAAAATATGTTAAATGTGAAAAAAAATCACAAACGCATGTCAGACATTTGGCATTGCACCCCCCAAACAAGCCACCAAACCTATGCATAGGTGGTATCACTGAACTCAGGAGATGTTGGTGACCACATATTGGTGTCTTCTTTGGTAGTAACACATAACAGGAGCTGTGAATCCATGTCTAAAGTACAATGTATGTGAACAATAACACAAAAATATGAATGCCCAATAGTTTGACAAAGACTAGTGGTTAAATTAGTGCATGGAAAGTGTTAAAATACCTGCATTTGAAATACCCTAGGAAGTCTACTTTTAAAAAATATATGGTTTGATTGAGGTAAATTACATTGGCCGGCTTCAGAAATGTCTTAAATAGGACATGGGTGCATGGGATGTGAAAATTCAAAGTGGAAAAAATGGAATGGGCTTCCTAAAAATAAGGCCTTTTAGCCCCCAGAGAACCCAACACACCTATACATGGGTGGTATCACTGTACTCAGGAGAGGTTGTTGAACACATATTGAGGTGTTTTTTGGCAGTAACACATAACAGGAACTGAAAATCCATGCCTAAAGTACAATGTGTGTGAAAAATAACACAAAAAAATGACTACCCAAAAGTTTGACAAAGACTAGTGGTTGAATTAGTGCATGGAAAGTGTTAAAATACCAGCATTTGAAATACCCTAGGGTGTCTACTTTTCAAAAATATATGGTTTGATGGGGGTAAATTCCATTGGCCAGCTTCAGAAATGTCCCAAATAGGACATGGGTGCATGATGACCGATGTGAAAATTCCAAGTTGAAAAACTGGAATGCGCTACCTAAAAATAAGGCCATTTAGCCCCCAGAGAACCCGACACACCTATACATAGGTGTTATCACTGTACTCAGGAGATATTGTTAAACACATATTGAGGTGGTTTTTGGCAGTAACACATAACAGGAACTGAAAATACATGCCTAAAGTACAATGTGTGTGAAAAATAACACAAAAAAATGACTACCCAAAAGTTTGACAAAGACTAGTGGTTGAATTAGTGCATGGAAAGTGTTAAAATACCAGCATTTGAAATACCCTAGGGTGTCTACTTTTCAAAAATATATGGTTTGATGGGGGTAAATTCCATTGGCCAGCTTCAGAAATGTCCCAAATAGGACATGGGTGCATGATGACGATGTGAAAATTCCAAGTTGAAAAACTGGAATGCGCTCTCTAAAAATAAGGGCTTTTAGCCCACAGAGAACCCGACACACCTATACATGGGTGGTATCACTGTACCCAGGAGATGCTACTGAAGACATATTAGGGTGTTATTTGGCAGTAACCCTTACCATTTTATCAGTAAATGTATTCTTAAATTGCTATTTGTCAAAAAATCAAATTATTTTTTTTCCCCCCCAAACTTTGGCATAGATTGGTGGTAAAATGGTTGCATGAAAAAAGTCAAAATACCCCAAGTTTAATACCTTAGGTTGTCTTCTTTTAAAAAAATATATACATTTGAAGGGTTATTCAGAGATTCCTGACAGATATTGGTGTTACAATGTAACTATCGCCAATTTTGAAAAAACATGGTTTTGAAATAGCAAAGTGCTACTTGTACTTATTGCCCTATAACTTGCAAAAAAAGCAAAGAGCATGTAAACATTGGGTATTTCTAAACTCAAGACAAAATTTAGAAACTGTTTAGCATTGGTATTTTATGGTGGTTGTAGATGTGATTTTGGGGCTCAAAGTTAGAAAAAGTGTGTTTTTTTTTCATTTTTTCCTAATATTTTATAATTTTTTTATAGTAAATTATAAGATATGATGAAAATAATGGTATCTTTAGAAAGTCCATTTAATGGCGAGAAAAACGATATATAATATGTGTGGGTACAGTAAATGAGTAAGAGGAAAATAACAGTTAAACACAAACATCGCAGAAATGCAAAAATAGCCTTCGTCCCAGATGGTCAACAAATTGAAAAGTGGCCTGGTCACTAAGGGGTTAAACAAATTAGTAATATAGGTGGAGACAAAAATGACGCCCACATTTTTTGGCTCCAAGAATGACGCCCACATTATTGGCGCTAAGTACAACGCCCATATATTTTTTGGCGCCAAGTATGACGCCACATCCTGTGACGCCGAAAAAAACACCGCCCACATTTTTGGCGCAAAAAAACGTCTGAACACATATACGTCAAAAAAATGACGCAACCACGAACAAACTTCCGGCGTCAATTAGGGCGCCGGAAATTACAAAATTTTTGCGCCAAAAAAGTCAGCGCCAAGAATGACGCAATAAATTGAAGCATTTTCAGCCCCCGCGAGCCTAACAGCCTACAGGGAAAAAAAGGCAATTGAAATGTTTTTAAAAGGTAAGAAAAAAATATTTATTCATATGCATTATCCCAAATAATGAAACTGGCTGTCTGAAAGAAGGAATACTGATTATCCTGAATCATGGCAAATATAAGTTTATAGACATATATTTAGAACTTTACATATAAAGTGCCCAACCATAGCTTAGAGTGTCATAATAAAATAAGACTTACTTACCCTAAGACACTCATCTACAAATAGTAGATAGCCAAACCAGTACTGAAACGAGAATCAGTAGAGGTAATGGTATATAAGAGTATATCGTCGATCTGAAAAGGGAGGTAGGAGAAGAAATCTCTATGACCGATAACAGAGAACCTATGAAATAGATCCCCTAGAGGAAGACCATTGTATTCAAATAGGCAATACTCTCTTCACATCCCTCTGACATTCACTGCACTCTGAGAGGAAAACCGGGCTCCAGCCTGCTGCGAAGCGCATATCAACTTAGAATCTAGCACAAACTTACGTCACCACCTCCATGGGAGGCAAAGTTTGTAAAACTGAATTGTGGGTGTGGTGAGGGGTGTATTTATAGGCATTTTGAGGTTTGGGAAACTTTGCCCCTCCTGGTAGGAATGTATATCCCATACGTCACTAGCTCATGGACTCTTGCTAATTACATGAAAGAAATCAGCTTTATTTACAAATAGCCTTTCATTCAGTTAACACAATGGGACTAAAACCTTTAACTCTTAACATCCAAGCAATACAATCCTAACAGTGCTTATAAACAATAGGATAATATATATATTCTGCTATTTAACTGCAATTTATCCTAATACAATATTAATTTAAAACATCAGAACTTGCACAGATAAGTTACTTAATCTACCAGATACAAATTTAAACAGTAATACAATATACACTTCTGAATTATTATTATTTATTTGCATAGATAAACAATTTAAGATTGGGATTAGTTTAACAATACATAGGCTAAGAAATGCTAACTTGAAATGTAAACTATTTCCTTAACTCTGCTACATACTGCAATAGTAAATGTTTACTTTAAATGTTTGCATACAAATAGGCAAGCTAAGAGCTATTCAAGGTTATGCAATACAATTTAAAAGCACAATTTGCTCTCTCCAATCTTCCAATTGTAATTTAACTGTAGTGACTATGCATAAAACTTATTCTAAAACATCACATGTAATTTCAATACTTTACCAAATAAACCAATCCATGTCCAGTTTCCAATGTTTCTCAACAGATTCAATTTCACCTCAGAATTTCAAAATTGGGGATATTGCATATGGAGTCCAAGAGTAGCTGTGTGCTTTAATAATAACCACAGTAGTTATTCCTCCAGGAATAGCCAGCAGCTTCCTCTCAGTCTCTATGCTTGGGGTTAAATCATCTGATCTTACCCCTCCCCTTTTTTGATCATTATCTATCATTGGTGAGTATTGGAAACGCCCAACGGAAGCCTTGTTTCGGATTGGCCCTTTGCAACTGAACATGAATTGGTTCATCTGGGAATGTATGTTGCTAAGGAGATGCATCCTTGCAACAACCAATCATCTCATGGCTGCAATTCTCGCAACATAACACTGGGTGGCAGCAGACAGCACAACACAACAAATTCACCTTTAACATTTGTAAGCATTTTTAACAAGTTAATAATTCTCATAAGATGGTTATTTAATCAGACCACAACTCTCTCTGCATTAATCACATATAACCCCAATTATAGATGGGTAGTATTAGATTATTTTTTCTGATTATTCTGATACCAAATATGTTATATTATTAAGATTGTATTATATTAAGGCAATTTAATACTGCTAATTATTAGCTTAAAATGTATTACAATTTTGTCAGTATCCTGGCATTTCTATACAAATAACAGCCTATTTTATATTCAGTACTGCATTGTGTTCTAACATTGTGTTCTAACATGAAAATACCATATTTTATGTTTCTAATAAGTCCTGGATGTATGAACCTTCTTTATGCAGACCTGAAATAAAAGCAAGTGTTATTAATATTTTCTTTTTCTTTTTTTTTAGGTCCACAAATATCTATTTATATTCTTTAAAAACACAGAGGCTAAGGTATTCATGCTTTCAAAATATGCATGTATATATACAATACACACATACACACATATATACACACACACACACACATATATATATATATATATATATATATATATATATACATACATACACATACACTTCTATGCAGTATCTTGTATTTATTTTCCTTTAGCCTTATCTGAAAAACCCAGGAAAATATGTTATATATATGTAATTCAGATATGGGGTTATTACAAATTTCATTCAATCTATACAGATTTCAATCTATCTCCCAGATATATATTCAATATAGTCTCTTAAGTATTTTAAAATTGCTTTCCTTTCCATGGGTGAGGTTATTCCCCCTACATTCCATAAAACAAATGTTATTTCCCTAGCCATAACCCCAGTTCAGTTAAAACATAACATGTTACCCCTACAGCGTATAGTAGGAAAGAGATGAGAGGGGGGGGGGGAAATTAAAAAAATGATACCCTTAAATAATTCAGCATAAATTATAATATTTAAATACTACTTTTACTATATAGCCCTTACCAATATAGTTATACTCTTAAAGGGACAGTCTACCATAGAATTGTTATTGTTTTAAAAGATAGATAATCCCTTTATTACCCATTCCCCAGTTTTGCACAACACAGTTATTTTAATACACTTTTTACCTCTGTGATTACCTTGTATCTAGGAACCTTCTTCCAGCCCCCTGATCACATGACTGTGACTGTTTATTATTTATTGTCTTAAATTTAGCATTGTTTTGTGCTAAATCTTAAATACCCCCCTGTGCTTGAATACAGTGTTATCTATATGGCCCAAGTGTACTTTCTGTCTCTTTGTGTTGAAAAGAGATTTAAAAAGCATGTGATAAGAGGCAGCCCTCAAAGGCTTAGAAATTAGCATATGAGCCTACCTATGTTTAGTTTAAACTAAGAATACCAAGAGAAAAAAAGCAGATTTGATGATAAAAGTAAATTGGAAAGTTGTTTAAAATTAAAAGTCCTATCTGAATAATGAAAGTACTAGACTGTCCCTTTAAGTGTTGCAAACATTTCTGAGCTTCTTGGAAATTATTTAAAATTTTTACCTCTCCATCATGGTAAACCTTTATTTTAGCTGTGTAAATCATTGTTGCATTAAAGCCCCTTTTTATCATCTGAGTACACATTGGTCTTGAAAGAGAAGTAACCTTTTCTCCTCAAATATGATCTCTTTTTTTTTTTCTATAGTATTGAAGTATCTTGACCTTGTCCTGGTAATTCAGGACCTTAAAAATAACAGGCCTAGGATTTGAACTATTCTGTCTTTTCTGGCCTAACGTATGCACTCTTTCAACTGCAACTGACTGTTCTGCAGTTGGGATTTCTAAGATTTTAGGTAACTATTCTTTAACCCATTGAATTAAGTTTTCATGGTCTTTTTGTAGGAGACCTATAATTTTCAAATTATTTCTCCTTGACCGATTCTCGAGGTCCTCAATTTTTTGCTGTAATAACGACACTAACATCCTATTAGCTTCTACAGAGTTTTTTGTGTTATAAAATTATCCTCTAAATCGGAGATACGCTGTTCAACTTCTGTTAATTCTTCTTTAAGAAAATTGTCTCACTTCCATTGTGAGCGACGATATCTCCGATTTTATCTAATTAAATTAGCAGAGCACACTTCATAACAGTAATTTGATTTTATACCTTTAAGAATCAGGATTTCAGAACAACTTCCATCAACCTAAATTGATTACCTTTTTAAAGAGCAAACCTGTGTGTGTTTGCAAGTCCCTGACGAAGTGCCTATGGGCAGGAAACACGTCGGACAGTTTGTATTTCGGGTTCCCTTGAGCCGTGTTGTACCCTGCTTTTCTTTTACATGGATTACAAATAAAGTATACTTTTACTCGCTTCATGCTTGCGGTTCAATTGTGTTAACAGAACAGGTAATCTCCTTTTTTGTGTACCATAGTTTGAACAACCTAGATTGTATTTATGAATTTAATGTTTAAAGGTAGTAGGATAATGATATTTCTTCAATACTAGAAGTCTCTTACTTTAGGATTTGTGGGATAAAAAAGATCCATCATGATGCTGCATAGTTTTGAAAAGATCATGGCTGAAAATAAGGAGCTGCAATGCCCTGATGAGGTTCACCTTATGATCAATGGGTGTTGTTTACCTTATTGTAAAAAGCTTTCATTCTATTGAAATGCAAGGGCATCCCTATATAAGGAGGAACCATGCATTTCATCTTCAGTGTGCTGCGGTGACAACATAAAGAAGGATCGGGAGGAGATCAAAAGAGGACCGCCCAAGAAGATCGAAGAGTGCTGCCAGGGACCCGCTGTTGTATCCTAAAGGAGCCAGATTCAAGGTGGTGAGTCTAAACTTTGGGGTTTAGCGTTAGTTTTTTGTTTTGTTTTTTTGATAGATTTTTTTTGCAAAAGGGCTGTAATCACTTTTTTATGGTGGGGGTCATGGGGGTTTAGGGGTTAATAGTGTAGGGAGTTATTAGCGATGAAGGGTTAAGGCGCATTAGGGGTTAAAAGCATAACAGGGTATTCAGCCATGGGTGATTTAGCAGATTAGGGGTTAATAGTGTTGAGGGGCAGTTTGTGAAGGGGGCGGATTAGGTTTTAAAGTGATGGTAAACTTTAACTTTTTTAGTTACAATATTTGTAATCATAAACTAAAAGATTATTATTATTATTATCGGTATTTGTAGAGCGCCAACAGATTCCGCAGCTCTATAAAAGATGAGGACTTTCATTCATGAAAGGCTTTAGAAATGCAGGAGGAGGCAAAGAGCACCACAGAAAAGCTGTTAAGTATCACTTCCCTTCCCACAAACCCCAGTCATTCGACCAAAGGAAAAAGAGAGAAAGGAAACAACACAAGGTGCAGAGGTGCCTGAGGTTTATATAACAAAAACTGTCTGAAAAACTGGGAGGGCCGTGGACTCACCGTGTCAAGAAATAAATAAATTTATCAGGTAAGCATAAATTTTGTTTTCTTTATAATGACACGGTGAGTCCACGGGATCATTAATTACTGTTGGGAATCAATCTAGGAGGACACAGATGATACAGGAGGGAAAGACAGGTAACCTAAACCGAAGGCACCACTGCTTGAAGAACCTTTCTCCCAAAAGAAACCTCAGCCAAGGCAAAAGTATTAAATTTATAGAATTTAGAAAAAGTGTGCAAAGAATGCAGCCTTACAGATCTGTTCTACAGAGGCCTCATTCTTGAAGGCCCAAGAGGAAGACACCGCCCTGCTGGAATGAGCTGGAATTCTCTCAGGAGGCTGCTGTCCAGCAGTCTCATATGCCAGAGAGACAGAGAAGTGGCAGTAGCTTTCTGACCCTTACGTTTACCAGAAAAACAACAAACAATGCAGAAGACTGACGAAAGTCCTTCGTTGCCTGCAGAAGAAAATGAAAGGCCCGCACAACATCTAAGTTGTGCAACAAACGTTCTTTATGTGAAGAAGGATTAGGACAGAGAGAAGGAACAACAATTTCCTGATTAATATTTCTGTCCGAAACAACCTTTGGAAGAAAACCAAACTTGGTACGGAGAACTGCCTTATCTGCATGAAATATGAGATAAGGAGAATCACACTGCAAAGCGGAGAGTTCAGAAACCCTCCGAGCAGAGGAAATAGCAATAAGAAACAAAACTTTTCAAGATAATAACTATATCTATGGAATGCATAGGGTCAAACGGGGCTCGTTGTAAAACTTTAAAAACCAAATTAAGGCTCCAAGGTGGCCCGATTCTGACCAGAGCCTGACAAAAGGATTGGAAATCCGGCACATCCACCAGACACTTGTGCCACAGAATAGATAAAGCAGAAATCTGACCTTTAAGGGTACTGACAGTTAACCCCTTCTCAAGGCCTCTCTGTAGAAAAAACAAAATCTTTGAAATCCTAACCTTACTCCAAGAATATACCTTAAAATCACACCAATAAAGATCTTTACGCCATATCTTATGGTAAATCTTTCTAGTGACAGTCTTAAGAGCCTGAATCATAGTCTCAATGACCGACACAAAAAATCCACGCTTAGCTAAAATCAAGCGTTCAATCTCCAAGCAGTCAGCTTCAGAGAAATAAGGTTTGGATGGTATGAGGGCCCCTGAAGAAAAAGGTCCTTCCTCAACGGAGCTAGAGATGACATTTCTACTAGATCCACATACCAGATCCTACAAGGCCACACAGGAGCTATAAGAATCACTAATGCTGTCTCCTGCTTGATCCAAGTGATGACTCATGGAAGGAGAGCAAACATAGGAAAGAGATAAGCCAACCTGAAGTTCCAAGGAACCACCAGGGTGTCCATCAGACCAGCTTGAGGATCCCTCGACCTCGGGCCGTATCTTGGAAGCTTGGCGTTCTGATGAGACACCATGAGATTATAGTTGTTATTATTACCCAATTTAATAGTACTCAGTTTATCGACCTCAGAAGCATGAAGGGCTGAGTTTGCCCTACCAGGATTTGAACCTGTGACCTTAGATCTTTTAAACAGGCATTTTTGTAGTCAGGGAATTTACCAACTGAGCTACCTCACCTGCATTCCAATTCTGGTACCCCCATTTGGTTGTAAACCTGGAAAACACTTCTGGATGCAGCCTCCACTCCTCGGGATGGAAAGTCTGTCTGCTCATAAAATCCGCTTCCCAATTGTCCACTCCTGGACAGCGGATAGACAACAATTGAAAACCCACTGAACAATCCAGACACCTCCAACCAGGTTAAGACACTACCAGCGCCTCCCTGGTGGTTAATTTAAATCATTGAGAGAATATTGTCCAACTGGAACTTAGCTAAGGACAACTGAGGCCAAGCCATCAGAGTATTGTAAATCGCTCTCTACTCCAAGATAATAAAGAGGAGAGCAGACACTTCCGATCCATAATCCCTGCGCCTAAAGACAAGACTCAAACTGTTTCCCAGCTGAGCAGGGGGAATTCATGGACATATCGCCCAGGAATGTTTCTAAAAGCATGCGTCCTGAGACAGATACTCCCGAGAACTACTACGGGAGAGAATCTCTTGTCGATTGATCTAGATCTATCCTCTGAGACAGATCCAATGTTGGAAAATAGCAAAGGGATTGAAGTCCAATATAGCATTAGACCAATTCCTCCATATTAAATCATCGAAAGATGAAGAAATATCAACTGCAGCCAGGTTCAAACTCCCAACCTGCTGGTTGCAAAAATGGTTAAGTTATTTACCAGACCATAAGAGCTCGCAGTTAGCTGGCCAGTAAACTGCAGAGAAAAGACAAGGAATAGATCTTTGACAGAAATCTTCTCCTAAACAGAGAACCTATAAGGATTCCCTAAATCACCCTTGTAGATGAAACAAGGGGGCTCTTATCCAGATTCATTTCCCATTCATGAGAAAGAAAATTGTACAAGATCTTCATAAAAGGGAGTCAGCTCAAAGAAGGATGACCCTGAATCATAAATTGTCCAGAAGAGCAGCTTGCAATACTCCAAGACCTAAAAGTCTTTATAGGAAGACAGGCCTCATAAACTTGAGAAGATCCCAAATAATGGGAGCAAAAATACACTTCCTCCTTGCACTAGAGGCAAAGAGAATGACTGGGGTTTGTGGGAAAAAAGTTATACTTAACAGCTTTGCTGTGGTGCTCTTTGCCTCCTCCTGCTGGCCAGAAGTGATATTCCCAACAGTAATTGATGATCCCGTGGACTCACCATGTCATTAGAAAGAAATCCATTTTATAGGCATAGTATTGAGGTTATTTCCTGCCTCCGATTAGTAAAGGGTGCTGCCATGTTCAAATGTATCTTTTGCTACATTTAAGTGATGACGTGTTTGCACATGTGCAGTAACTCTCCCTCAGATACCTGCAGTGTAACTGAGGTTCCATAATGGCAGCAGCCATGATTAAAGGGAGTGTTAGTGTTTAGTTTGGCTTAATGTGGCACTGTTTATACTACTGTGGTTTCTCGCCTACATTCATAAATGATGGAAATGTTCAAATTTACTAACAGGTTAGTAAAAAAAGTATTAATTTTTTTTACATCCAAGTTCACAGAACCCTGAAATCTATCCAGAGACAACTCAGGAGATAAAGAAAAAAAACGAATCTAACAGCATGGACTGGAACAAAAACTCCTAAACTGCCATAAAATGTTTTTTTGAACAGCAACTTTTAATAAATTGAAAGAGGTATCTACTATCCCTTTAAAGGAACAGTAAACACCTTAAGATTTTTATATTAAATAATTAGCTATGCATAATGAAATGACTTCGTAATATATTTTCATAATTTAGTTTGAAACATAAAAACATAGAATTTGACGGTAGATAAGAACCAAAAAGGCCCATCAAGTCTACCCATATTACAGGTTACCTTTTCCTTAGGATAGCCTTATGCATGTCCCAGGCATTTTTAAATTCCTTTACAGTCTTTGTGTTTACCACCTCAAATGGAAGTGTATTTCATGAATCCACCACCCTTTCTGTAAAAAAATGCTTCCTCAAATTTCTCCTGAATCTGCTACCCTCTAACTTTAGATTGTGACCCCTTGTTTGGCATTTATTTTTTTGTGAAAAATGCTTTCAGCTTCTATTTTATTAAGTCCCTTCATATATTTGAAGGTTTCTATCATGTCACCTCTTTCCCTTCTATCCTTAAACTATACATATTTAGATCATAGAGTCTTTCTTTGTATGTTTTATATTTTAGACCATGTACAATTTTAGTAGCCCTCCTTTAGACAGCTTCTAGTTTATTTATATCTTTCTGAAGATATGGTCTCCAGAACTGTACACAGTATTCCATATTTGGTCTAACTAATGATCTGTAAAGTGGCATAATAACCTTGCTATTTCTGCTACTAAAACCTCTTCCAATGCAACCAAGCATTTGACTGACCTTGCTGGCTGCACTGCTGCATTGTGTACCAATTTTTAAATCATCTGAAATAATAATTCCCAAGTCCCTTTCTTCTTTAATTACAGTCAGTAATGTACCATTGAGACTATAATTGGCCTTTGGGTTTTTGGATCCTATATGCATAATTTTGCTCTTGGTAATATTAAATTTCAGACCCCATTTATTTGACCAGTTCTCTAGTTTATTAATATAACAGTTCATTTGATCAACTCCTCCTGGAACATCTACCCTGTTACAAATTTTTGTATCATCAGCAAACAAGCAAACCTTCCCCTTAAGCCCACTTCTAATATCACTTATGAACATGTTAAACAAAACAGGCCCAAGAACTGACCCTTGGGGAACACCACTAGTAACTGATGCCTCATTTGAATGTACTCCATTAATTGAAACCCTCTGTCGTCTATCTTTAAAAGCCAGCATTCTACCCACTTAACAATCTTAGCATCTATTCCAAGGCAATACATTTTGTGAATAATTTTGTTGTGTGGGACGGTGTCAAATGCTTTGCTAAAGTCTAGATATGCAACATCTACGGCTCCTCCCTGGTCTATTATTTTAGTTACATGGTCAAAGAAATCAATTAGATTAGTCTGGCATGATCTTCCAGCAGTGAAACCATGCTGTCCTTTGTCTTCTAAGTTGTTGGTCTGAATGAAAGATACAAGTCTTTCCTTTAAAAGAGTTTCCATTAATTTCCCTGCAATTGAGGTCAAACTGACTGGCCTATAGTTAGCAGAATCTTCCCTACTACCCTTTTTATGAAGAGGGACTACATTGGCAATTTTCCAGTCTTTTGGAACAACTCCTGTTAGAAGTGACTGATTAAATAAATCAGCTAATGGAGTAGCTATTACGGATCAAAGTTCTCTTAGAACCCTTGGATGAATATTATCTGGACCCACAGACTTATTTACTTTTATTTTTGATAACGTTTGTTGTGTGGGACGGTGTCAAATGCTTTGCTAAAGTCTAGATATGCAACATCTACGGCTCCTCCCTGGTCTATTATTTTAGTTACATGGTCAAAGAAATCAATTAGATTAGTCTGGCATGATCTTCCAGCAGTGAAACCATGCTGTCCTTTGTCTTCTAAGTTGTTGGTCTGAATGAAAGATACAAGTCTTCCCTTTAAAAGAGTTTCCATTAATTTCCCTGCAATTGAGGTCAAACTGACTGGCCTATAGTTAGCAGAATCTTCCCTACTACCCTTTTTATGAAGAGGAACTACATTGGCAATTTTCCAGTCTTTTGGAACAACTCCTGTTAGAAGTGACTTATTAAATAACGGCTAGATTTAGAGTTCTGCGGCCAAAGGGGTGCGTTAGCTACGCATGCTTTTTTTCTCCTGCACCTTTTAAATACCGCTGGTATTTAGAGTTCACAGAAGGGCTGCGTTAGGCTCCAAAAAAGGGAGCGTAGAGCATATTTACCGCCACTTCAACTACGGTGCTTACGGACGCGGCCAGCTTCAAAAACGTGCTCGTGCACGATTCCCCCATAGGAAACAATGGGGCTGTTTGAGCTGAAAAAAAACCCTTGCAAAAAAGCAGCGTTAAGCTCCTAACGCAGCCCCATTGTATCCTATGGGGAAACACTTCCTAAGTCTGCACCTAACACCCTAACATGTACCCCGAGTCTAAACACCCCTAGCCTTACACTTATTAACCCCTAATCTGCCGCCCCGCTATCGCTGACCCCTGCATATTATTATTAACCCCTAATCTGCCGCTCCGTACACCGCCGCAACCTACATTATACCTATGTACACCTAATCTGCTGCCCCTAACACCGCCGACCCCTGTATTATATTTATTAACCCTAATCTGCCCCCCCCCAACGTCGCCTCCACCTACCTACACTTATTAACCCCTAATCTGCCGACCGGAGCTCACTGCTACTCTAATAAATATATTAACCCCTAAAGCTAAGTCTAACCCTAACACTAACACCCCCCTAAGTTAAATATAATTTAAATCTAACGAAATAAATTAACTCTTATTAAATAAATTAATCCTATTTAAAGCTAAATACTTATCTATAAAATAAACCCTAATATAGCTACAATATAAATTATAATTATATTGTAGCTATTTTAGGATTAATATTTATTTTACAGGCAACTTTGTAATTATTTTAACCAGGTACAATAGCTATTAAATAGTTAATAACTATTTAATAGCTACCTAGTTAAAATAATTACAAAATTACCTGTAAAATAAATCCTAACCTAAGTTACAATTAAACCTAACACTACACTATCAATAAATAAATTAAATAAACTACCTACAATTATCTACAATTAAACCTAACACTACACTATCAATAAATAAATTAAATAAAATACCTACAAATAAATACAATTAAATAAACTAACTAAAGTACAAAAAATAAAAAAGAACTAAGTTACAAAAAATTAAAAAATATTTACAAACATTAGAAAAATATTACAACAATTTTAAACTAATTACACCTACTCTAAGCCCCCTAATAAAATAACAAAGCCCCCCAAAATAAAAAAAATGCCCTACCCTATTCTAAAATTAAAATAGAAAAGCTCTTTTACCTTACCAGCCCTTAAAAAGGCCATTTGCAGGGCATGCCCCAAAGAATTCAGCTCTTTTGCCTGGAGAAAAAAAACATACAATACCCCCCCCAACATTACAACCCACCACCCACATACCCCTAATCTAACCCAAACCCCCCTTAAATAAACCTAACACTAAGCCCCTGAAGATCTTCCTACCTTATCTTCACCACACCAGTTATCACACCAATCCGTCCTGGCTCCGATGTCTTGATCCAAGCCCAAGCGGGGGGCTAAAGACATCCATCCTCCAGCTGAAGTCTTGATCCAAGCAGGCAGAAGAGGACATCCGGACTGGCAAACATCTGCATCCAAGCCGCATCTTCTATGTTCTTCTATCCGATGATGACCGGCTGATCTTCAAGACCTCCACCGCGGATCCATCCTCTTCTTCCGACGACTAGACGACGAATGTAGGTTCCTTTAAGGGACGTCATCCAAGATGGCATCCCTCGAATTCTGATTGGCTGATAGGATTCTATCAGCCAATCGGAATTAAGGTAGGAAAATTCTGATTGGCTGATGGAATCAGCCAATCAGATTCAAGTTCAATCCGATTGGCTGATCCGATCAGCCAATCAGATTGAGCTTGCATTCTATTGGCTGATCGGAACAGCCAATAGAATGCGATCTCAATCTGATTGGCTGATTGGATCAATCAGCCAATCGGAATTCGAGGGACGCCATCTTGGATGACGTCCCTTAAAGGAACCTTCATTCGTCCTCTAGTCGTTGGAAGAAGAGGATGGATCCGCGGTGGAGGTCTTGAAGATCAGCCGGTCGTCATCGGATGGAAGAACATAGAAGATGCGGCTTGGATGAAGATGTTTGCCGGTCCGGATGTCCTCTTCTGCCCGCTTGGATCAAGACTTCAGCCGGAGGATGGATGTCTTCAGCCCCCCGCTTGGGCTTGGATCAAGACATCGGAGCCTGGACGGATCGCTGATACCCGGTGTGGTGAAGATAAGGTAGGAAGATCTTCAGGGGCTTAGTGTTAGGTTTATTTAAGGGGGTTTGGGTTAGATTAGGGGTATGTAGGTGGTGGGTTGTAATGTTGGGGGGGTATTGTATGTTTTTTTTCCAGGCAAAAGAGCTGAATTCTTTGGGGCATGCCCCGCAAATGGCCCTTTTAAGGGCTGGTAAGGTAAAAAAGCTTTTGAATTTGTATTTTAGAATAGGGTAGGGCATTTTTTTATTTTGGGGGGCTTTGTTATTTTATTAGGGGGCTTAGAGTAGGTGTAATTAGTTTAAAATTGTTGTAATATTTTTCTAATGTTTGTAAATATTTTTTTATTTTTTGTAACTTAGTTCTTTTTTATTTTTTGTACTTTAGTTAGTTTATTTAATTGTATTTAATTGTAGGTATTGTATTTAATTAATTTATTGATAGTGTAGTGTTAGGTTTAATTGTAACTTAGGTTAGGATTTATTTTACAGGTAATTTTGTAATTATTTTAACTAGGTAGCTATTAAATAGTTATTAACTATTTAATAGCTATTGAACCTAGTTAATATAATTACAAAGTTGCCTGTAAAATAAATATTAATCCTAAAATAGCTACAATATAATTATAATTTATATTGTAGCTATATTAGGGTTTGTTTTACAGGTAAGTATTTAGATTTAAATAGGAATAATTTATTTAATAAGAGTTAATTTATTTCGTTAGATTTAAATTATATTTAATTTAGGGGGGTGTTAGTGTAGCGGTGAGATCCGGTCGGCAGATTAGGGGTTAATTATTGTAGGTAGGTGGAGGCGACGTTGGGGGCGGCAGATTAGGGGTTAATAAATATAATATAGGGGTCGGCGGTGTTAGGGGCAGCAGATTAGGGGTACATAGGGATAACGTAGGTTGCGGCGGTGTACGGAGCGGCAGATTAGGGGTTAATAATAATATGCAGGGGTCAGCGATAGCGGGGGCGGCAGATTAGGGGTTAATAAATATAATATAGGGGTCGGCGGTGTTAGGGGCAGCAGATTAGGGGTACATAGGGATAACATAGGTGGCGGCGGTGTGCGGTCGGCAGATTAGGGGTTAAAAATTTTTAATAGAGTGGCGGCGATGTGGGGGGACCTCGGTTTAGGGGTACATAGGTAGTTTATGGGTGTTAGTGTACTTTAGAGCACAGTAGTTAAGAGCTTTATGAACCGGCGTTAGCCCAGAAAGCTCTTAACTCCTGACTTTTTTCTGCGGCTGGAGTTTTGTCGTTAGAGTTCTAAAGCTCACTTCAGCCAAGACTCTAAATACCGGCGTTAGGAAGATCCCATTGAAAAGATAGGATACGCAAATGGCGTAGGGGGATCTTCGGTATGGAAAAGTCGCGGCTGCAAAGTGAGCGTTAGACCCTTTCCTCACTGAATCTAAATACCAGCGGTAGCCCAAAACCAGCGTTAGGAGCCTCTAACGCTGGTTTTGACGGCTACCGCCAAACTCTAAATCTAGCCGTAAATCAGCTAATGGAGTAGCTATTACGGATCAAAGTTCTCTTAGAACCCTTGGATGAATATTATCTGGACCCACAGACTTATTTACTTTTATTTTTGATAAAGCCATTGAAACCTCTTCCTCTGTAAAAAGAAAAGTACTACTCACATTATTATTTACAGTAACATCCCTTAATAGAATCTCACTATCTTTACCGTCTGTTGTAAAGACTGAACAAAAGTAATCATTTAAACAGTTTGCTATTTGTTTATCTTCTTCCACTACTCTATCATCATTCTTGAGTCTAACTATCCCTCTGTTAGTTTTTCTCTTTTCACTGATATATCTAAATAAGGTTTTGTCACCGGTTTTTACCTTGTCATTTTTTTCGACAATTTCAGTTACTTTAATATTGTCTTTCACGTAAAGAGCAACTCCGCCCCCTTTTTTCCTATCTATTTTTTTTTAAACAAGAAGTAACCAGGTGTCAGGGTTCAGCCTGGAATTGAACCTGGGACCTGTCTCTATTTCTGCAGCTGTTATTTCCCAGCCTGTTGTTTTACCACTATGCCACCAGATGGCTTGATCACAGGAAAGGAATATTGTGTTTTTCTGTTTACTGCAACTTTGGCTCTCTGGCTCCACATGCTTGCCAGCTGAAAGAAATCATTTACTCAGCAGCCTGCTTTATCTGGGAGGTTTGTTTGCAATTTTGTGCTTTCACATTAAGAGTGATACTCTAAAAGACTCTCTGCTCCTGTATCCTGTGAGAAATACAGATTTGTTGGATTTCCTGGTTCCTGATTTCTGCTTCAACTACTGACTACTCTTCTGGATAATCCCTTGGCACTGTGTTTCATTTTTGGACTGATTTCCTGGCAATTGAGTTTGCCTAAAACTTTCTTTCCTAAGGACTGACTCAGGTACTTTTGCTTGCTTGTTTCCTGATACTACAAAGTTCCAATTGCAGTTTATGAAAATATCCTGTTTGTTTCTACAAAGTTCCAAATTGCAGTTTATGCAAATATCCTGTTTGTTTCTACAAAGCTCTGAATTCCTGCTTGATATTACAAAGCTCTGCTTTCCTGAGTGTTATTACACAGTTCCAGTCAACAGCATATGCAAATATCTTGTTTGTTATTACAAAGCACTGCATTCCTGCCTGTAATTATAAAGTGCTGCTTTCCTGAGTGTTATTAAACAGTTCCAGTCTACAGCATATGCAAATGTCCTGTTTGTTATTAAAAAGCTCTGCTTTCCTGAGTGTTATTACACAGTTCCAGTCTACAGCATATGCAAATATCCTGTTTGTTATTACAAAGCTCTGCATTCCTGCCTGTTATTACAAAGAACTGTATTCCTGCCTTATACTACAACCTATAGACTTTGTCTTATCTAATTGCATATCTCTACATTGCTTTATCCTATAAATAAAACCATCTCCTTTATTTCCTAAAACGTTGTACCTGTTTAATTATGCCTAAAGGGAAAGACTCACACAGACAAAACACAACATTAACCCCAAAACCTGACACCTCTGCACAAAACAAACATCCCACTCTCGCACAAACACTTGCATATTCCCATTTGCACTAACCCATTAGAGTACACTCACTCATAGACCCAGTGTAATGCCTGGACTTTCTTCTAGCATTGTTTATCGCTAATTGTTTATTACAAACTGTTGTACTGTAATATCCACTAATGTAATGTAGTTGCACTAATGTATAGATTTTATTTCCTTCATTTTTTAAAAATAAATTCTTGCTAATCTTTGTATTGTCATTGGAAACTTTAAATAAACTTGACAAAAAATAAATAATTAAAATGAGAGATCCCCCAAGAAAACAACATTCTGCACTCTATAATTATGAAAACGGCTTTTAAGTTAAAAGAGCCAAATGGAAAAATAAAGAAATAAAGATTATTCAAAGTAACAAAACAAAAAATATATAAAATATTAATAAAAACAAAACAAATAAAACCCCAAAATGTATGCTTACCTGATAAATGTATTTATTTACGGACATGGAGAGTCCACAACGTTATTCCAATTACTAGTGGGAATATCACTCCTGGCCAGCAGGAGGAGGCAAAGAGCACCACAGCAAAGCTGTTAAAGGGACAGTCTACCATAGAATTGTTATTGTTTTAAAAGATAGATAATCCCTTTATTACCCATTCCCCAGTTTTGCATAACCAACACAGTTATATTAATATACGTTTTACTTCTGAGATTACCTTGTATATAGGAACCTTCTTCCAGTCCCCTGATCACATGACTGTGACTGTTTATTATCTATTGTCTTAAATTTAGCATTGTTTTGTGCTAAATCTTAAATAACCCCTGTGCCTGAACACAGTGTTATCTATATGGCCCACGTGTACTTTCTGTCTCTTTGTTTTGAAAAGGAATTTAAAAGCAAGTGATAAGAGGCAGCCCTCAAAGGCTTAGAAATTAGCATGTGAGTCTACCTATGTTTAGTTTAAACTAAGAATACCAAGAGAAAAAAGCAAATTTGATGATAAAAGTAAATTGGAAAGATTAAAATTAAAAGACCAATATGAAAAACAAAAGTTTAATTTATACTAGACTTTCCCTTTAAGTGTCACTCCCCTACCCATAATCCCCAGTCATTCAACCGAAGGGAAATGGAAAAGGGAATAACACAAAGGTGTAGAGGTGCCTGAGGTTTAGTAAAAAATAACTGTCTATATAAGGGTGGGGTCGTGGACTCACCATGTCCGGAAAGAAAGAACTTTATCAGGTAAGCATAAATTTTGTTTCTTTCCTAAGACATGGAGATTCCACAACGTCATTCCAATTACTAGTGGGAACCAATACCCAAGCTAGAGGACACAGAATGAATAGGGAGGGAAAACAAGACAGGCAGATCTAAACAGAAGGCACCACCGCTAGAAGAATCTTTCTCCCAAAGGAGGCCTCCGCTGAGGCAAAAGTATCAAATTTGTAAAGTTTTGAAAAATGATGCAGAGAGGACCAAGTTGCAGCCTTGCAAATCTGTTACAAAGAAGCTTCATTTTTGAAAGCCAAAGAAGAGGAGACAAACCTAGTGGAATGAGAGGTAATTCTCTCAGGAGGCTGCTGTGAGAAATAAACAAACAGGGCAGAAGACTGGCAAAAATAATTAGGTAGAATTTTAGAGCACGCACAACAGGACATAGAGAAGGAACGACAATTTCCTGATTAATATTTCTATCAGAAACCACTTTAGGGAGAAACCCCAATTTAGTACGAAGAACCGCCAAATCGGCATGAAAGATAAGGTAAGGAGAATCACACTGCAAAGCCAAGAGTTCTGAAACTCTCTGAGCAGAAGAAATAGCAATAAGAAACAAAACTTTCCAAGATAACAGCTTAATATCTATGGAATGCATTGGCTCAAACGGAGCCTGCTAAAAAAAACTTTAAGAACAAGATTAAGGCTCCAAGGAGGAGCAACAGGTTTAAACACAGGCTTGATTCTGACCAAGGCCTGACAAAAAGATTGAACATCTGGCACATCCGCCAGACGCTTATGAAAGAGAATAGATAATGCCGAAATCTGACCATTCAGAGAACTGGCTGACAACCTTTTCTCCAGACCTTAGAAAAGACAAAATCCTAGGAAAAAAAAGTAGCCTTTTGATTCACACCAATAAAGGCTATACCTTATGGTAAATTTTTCGAGTGACAGGCTTGCGAGCCTGAATCATGGTCTCAATGACCGACTCAGAAAACCCACCAGGTCTGCATACCAGATTCTGCAAGGCCATGCAGGAGCTATTAGAATTACCAACGCTCTCTCCTGTTTGATACAAGTATTGACAAGTAGTGGAAGGAGCACAAATGGAAGAAACAGGTATACTAGACGGAAATTTCAAGGAACCATCAGAACATCTATCAGAGCTGCCTGTGGATCTATAAGGAGGAACTCCTGATAAGGAACACAACTGCTGTACCTTAAATAAATTTGTATCACTGAATAAATCTGAAACCCTTTTATTGAATAGAAAAGGGTCCAATGCTTATTAAGTGAGTTAGTCAGGAACTCTGTATATTACTTCATATACAGAAGGTAATTTAATCTCTATGTCAGAGATAAATTATAAATATCAGCAAATTCTGAATTAATATTTTATGAGTTTGAGATTTAGTAGCAGTTAGAAAGTCAGCGATTTTCAATAATCCTCTATCAATCCCTTTTGCAAACAGACAATAAGTTTCAGTCACTGTTATAACTTTGTGTTGAGTAATTAGCCGTCTTTAGTGAAAAGGAATGTAACAGTTCAATTCAACATAATAACTTGTTACCTTGATAGTAGCAGGATTCAACCTCAGGCGATGGAACAGGCAATCAGCAGAGTTATGCCTTCGGGGGTATACCACACTGAACTCCCTTCAAATCACTAGAAGTGATAGACGCGGTTCTGAAGGAGAAAGTTTGTTAGTGAAAATCCCTTACCGCGGTCCGGTGGCGTGTGACGTCACAGATGGGAGGCGGCAGTGTAACCGTTAACCTGAATACCGGTCCTGGTATGACTTTTGTTATGGAGATCCTTTGGAAGTTAAAGTTAGGAGAGAGGTGAGTTTGAAAAGGTTTAAGCAAGTAACAAAATGTCCGTTTAGAATTTAATGAGAGATTTGTGCAGCGATTCTCAGAGGAGCTGCAGGAATGTTTTCACACAGGATCCTTTGAAAATATTACAGGTGAGATTTGAGCAGGCTTGTTATTTTGCTTTAGTATAGTTTTTTAGAAGATTAGAGGCTTTAGAATTCCGTTCAGTTTTACACCACTGGTATAGAGGTAAATGAAAAAATTACAAAGCAATGGGTGTAGTATGAGGTGGAACTTTAAAGGCAGATGCACCAATCAGATTGTAGATAGATTTAAAGCAACAGCGTGATTCTCCTGACATGACCCCCACCTCAATGGAGCTGTTCCACAGCTCTGGGTCTAGGACGATCAGGATATCTGCGATGGAATGAGGAAAGCAATCTTGGTGCATGCAGGTTGGAAACAGGTTCCCAGGTATCATCCTCAGGGGAATAATTCTTCCAACGGACTAAATATTGTAGTTGACCCCTAAAGAATCTGGAATCGAGGATGGATTGTACTTCGTACTCTTCTGGATCCAAGGTCTGTGGTATCGGAGGTAGAACTGAGCCATCAAGTCTAGTGTTGGTATAAGGTTTGAGGAGGGAGACATGGAATGTCGGGTGGACTTTGATGCTGTTAGGTAGTTGGAGTGTTACAGCATTATCGTTCACAATCCGTGTAATAGGAAAAGGTCCTAGGAAAAGGGTTGCCAGTTTTTTGCTAGGAATCTGTAATTTTAAATTTTTGGTGGATAACCATACCTTGTCCCCGACCTTGTAAGATGGTGGAACTCTTCTGCGGAGGTCGTAGTATGATTTTTGGTCTGTTTGTGCTTTCTGAATGTTGTTATGGACAAAACTGAAATTGTCCAAAAGATTATTTTGGAGTTCATCCACGAGAGGAGAATTGGTTATTTCCTTTGAGCTTATATTGAGTAACGGATGGTAGCCATAGTTAGTGTAGAAAGGAGTAAGTTTTGTGGAGGAATTCAGAGAATTATTGTAAGCTAACTCAGCCATTGCTATGAATTTCATCCAATCATTTTGGTGATATGAGCAGAAACATCTTAGATATTGCTCCAACCATTGGTTTAGACGTTCAGCTTGTCCGTTGGTTTGGGGATGGAATGCTGTTGTATACCTATGGTCCATACCTGTCATTGTACATAGGTTAGTCCAGAACCGTGAGGTGAATTGGGATCCCCTGTGAGTCGTTAGAATAGGTGGTATTCCATGTAGCTTAACAATATTATTGAGAAAGAGGTGAGCGGTTTCGGAGGAGGTTGGAAGTTTGTGATACGGTATGAAGTGTGCCATTTTTGAGAATATATCTATTACAACGAATATGGTATTTTGATTGTCGGACGTGGGTAAGTCCACTATAGAGTCCATTGATAAGTGGTACCAAGGTCTAGTAGGAGTGGGTAGAGGCATAAGTAGTCCATAGGGTGGTTTTCTTTCAGATTTCGAGGTGGTACATACTGGACATGAGCGGACGTATTCCTTTATGGTATCCCTCATGTAAGGCCACCAGAAGTCTCTTTGAATAAGATCGGTAGTACGTAATATTCCAGGATGACCAGCTAAAGGAGTGTCATGGAAAGTCTCTAGAATCTTTATCCTCATTGCCTTGGGAACATAAAGTTTCTCTCTGTAATAGTAATTCTCATCCTTTTTCCCTCAAAGATTGATGAGGGGGTACACCTTCTTGATCAGTATAGTCTATTAGGTCTTCCAGGAAGTGTTCAGTGATACCTATGAAATTTTCAGTTGGAATGATGGGAAAATCGTTATTGATATCAGTAGGTTTATCAGGTAGACGAGATAGGGCATCAGCTTTCCCATTTTTATTTGCTGGTCTATATACAATATTGAAATTAAAACGGGAGAAATATAAACTCCAACGGACTTGTCGTGAGGAAAGAGTCTTATTACACTGTAAGTATTGGAGATTTTTGTGGTCTGTGTATACTGTGATAGGATATTTAGTGCCTTCTAGGTGATGTCTCCAGTGTTCAAATGAATGTTTTATGGCTAACAGTTCTTTTTCACCAATGGGGTAATTTCTTTCGGCCGGTGTCAACATCTTTGAAAGGAAGGAAATAGGATGGAGAGGAGTTTTTAACGATTTTTGTTGGGAGAGGACGGCTCCTAAAGCAAAATCCGAAGAATCTACTTCTAAGATGTAGGGTAGACTTGGATCTGGATATTTCAATATGGGTGCAGAAGTGAATCTGGTCTTTAATGTTACAAAAGCGTTAGTAGCATCGTTATCCCAGTGGAAAGGAATGGAAGAACTGGTTAAGCATGTAAGAGGCCTTGCAATCCTAGAATAATCTTTTATAAACTTTCTATAGTAGTTGGAGAATCCAAGGAACTTCTGTAAGTCTTTTTTGTTTTTAGGAATAGGCCAGTCTTCTACAGCTTCCACTTCTCTCTCTGCATCTCTATCCCATGGGGTGATATGCTATAACCCAAGAATGAAACCTTCGTACTATGGAATAGGCATTTCTCCAATTTTGCATATAACTTGTCTCTTAACCTTTGAAGAACCAACTTGACATGTTCAATGTGTTCTGCCATGGTTTTAGAATAGATGAGGATGTCGTCTAAGTAAACTACAAGG
Source organism: Bombina bombina (assembly GCF_027579735.1). Taxonomy (NCBI): domain Eukaryota; kingdom Metazoa; phylum Chordata; class Amphibia; order Anura; family Bombinatoridae; genus Bombina; species Bombina bombina. The sequence goes on along the minus strand of NC_069499.1, from coordinate 1,459,299,384 downwards.
CACACATCTAGTAGATCATGAAATACATAGTTGATGAAGTTCTGGAAAGTGGCGGGTGCGTTGCACAATCCAAAGGGCATAACCAAATATTCATAGAGCCCATATCTGGTTCTGAAAGCGGTTAGCCATTCGTGACCCTCTTTTATACGCACAAGATTGTATGCTCCCCTTAGATCGAGCTTGGAGTAGATGGTGGCTTGAGAGAGACGTTCGATTAATTCCGGTATCAATGGGAGAGGATATCTGTTTTTAATAGTTCTTTTATTGAGTTCCCGGTAATCTATGATTGGTCTGATTGTTGAATCTTTGTTTCAAACGAAAAACATGCCTGCACCTGCAGGGGAGGTAGAATGTCTTATAAACCCCTTCCTTAGGTTGTCATCGAGATATTCTTTCAGATAATCCAACTCCGGTTGGCTCATGGGATAGAGATGTCCATAAGGAATGCTGGCTCCAGGTTGTAGCTCTATGGGGCAATCATATGGTCGTCTGGGGGGAAGATTTTCTGCCTCAGTTTTGCTAAACACATCCTTAAAATCAATGTATTCCTTAGGTAGGGTAACTTCCTGGGAGTCTGATAGAAGGATTACAGTATCGGTTTTAGTATTGGTTTTACAATGTGACCTACAGTATGGAGAGGGGAAGGTTAGTGTAAAAGGAGACCAGTTGATGAGAGGGTTGTGTAATTTAAGCCAAGTAACACCTAGTATAACTGGGAAATGGGGTGACGGTATCACATCAAATGATAACAATTCTGTGTGACCTGGAAAAGAGACAAGAATTGGTTCAGTATGGTGTGTGACAGGACCACTAGGTACTGATGACCCATCAATAACACGGACAGAGACGGGAATCTTTTTGAAAATCATAGGTATTTTATTGGCTACAGCTACAGTATGGTCAATGAAGTTTCCATATGCGCCAGAATCTATGATGCCTTCAACCGTCAGATGGTTTTGGTGCCACTGTAGAGAGATAGATAATATGTTAAATGAGGATTGGTTGGTATTTTGAATAGAGGTATTAAGGTGAGTTGACTTACTTCGTTTTGATTTTTGAAGTGATGGACAATCCTGGACAGTATGCTGTGGGTTTGCACAGTACATGCATAAACCTTTCACTCTCCGACGCAGTCTCTCTTCTGGAGTTAGTGGTCCACGAAGTACACCAATCTCCATAGGTTCTGTAGTTGTTTTAGAGGTGGTTGAGGCTTGAGGGCTGAGATAAGGACTTGAGGGTTTAGGACGGAAATCAGATGAATAACGTTCTGCTCTGCGTTCACGAAGTCTACGATCTAATTGGACTGAAGATTTCATCAGAGCATCCAAAGTTTTGGGTAATTCAAAACGTGCTAATTCATCCTTGATGTTGTCGGCTAGTCCCAGGCGGAACTGATTCCTCAGGGAGACCTGATTCCATTGGGAGTCAGCGGCGTACATTTTGAACTCAGTGATATAGTCTTTGACAGGTCTCTTTCCTTGTTTCAGACTCCTCATAGCAGCTTCTGCCGTTATTTGAACATCAGAATCTTGATAAAGTTCATCCAATGAGGCAAAGAAATCCTCTAAAGATCCTAACAGGGGATCGTCATTCTCACATAAATTCTCTGCCCAGGTCCTGGGTTCTCCTCTAAGGAAAGAGATAGTACTTAAAACCTTTACTCTCTCTGTAGGGTATGTTCTGGGTCTGAGGTTGAATAGTAATTGGCAGGAATTTTTAAATTGCCTATAAAGCTTCCTATTTCCTGAGAATGTCTCTGGCAAAGATACTTGTGGTTCTGGGGAAGTATCATGATGTGATTTCGTGGAAATAGAATCTCTAATAATGGTTCTCAATGATTGATTTTCAATCTGAATGTCATGAACAGCTGCAGCAAGCTGATCAACTTTTTGTGACAGATTATAGACTATCTGTGGAAGGTCAGCTGGTTCCATAATATGGCTTTGTAATTATATAAGGAGGAACTCCTGATAAGGAACTGCTGTACCTTAAATAAGTTTGTATCACTGAATAAATCTGAAACCCTTTTATTGAATAGAAAAGGGTCCAATGCTTATTAAGTAAGTTAGTCAGGAACTCTGTATATTACTTCATATACAGAAGGTAATTTAATCTCTATGTCAGAGATAAATTATAAATATCAGCAAATTCTGAATTAATATTTTATGAGTTTGAGATTTAGTAGCAGTTAGAAAGTCAGCGATTTTCAATAATCCTCTATCAATCCCTTTTGCAAACGGACAATAAGTTTCAGTCACTGTTATAACTTTGTGTTGAGTAATTAGCCGTCTTTAGTGAAAAGGAATGTAACAGTTCAATTCAACATAATAACTTGTTACCTTGATAGTAGCAGGATTCAACCTCAGGCGATGGAACAGGCAATCAGCAGAGTTATGCCTTCGGGGGTATACCACACTGAACTCCCTTCAAATCACTAGAAGTGATAGATGCGGTTCTGAAGGAGAAAGTTTGTTAGTGAAAATCCCTTACCGCGGTCCGGTGGCGTGTGACGTCACAGATGGGAGGCGGCAGTGTAACCGTTAACCTGAATACCGGTCCTGGTATGACTTTTGTTATGGAGATCCTTTGGAAGTTAAAGTTAGGAGAGAGGTGAGTTTGAAAAGGTTTAAGCAAGTAACAAAATGTCCGTTTAGAATTTAATGAGAGATTTGTGCAGCGATTCTCAGAGGAGCTGCAGGAATGTTTTCACACAGGATCCTTTGAAAATATTACAGGTGAGATTTGAGCAGGCTTGTTATTTTGCTTTAGTATAGTTTTTTAGAAGATTAGAGGCTTTAGAATTCCGTTCAGTTTTACACCACTGGTATAGAGGTAAGTGAAAAAATTACAAAGCAATGGGTGTAGTATGAGGTGGAACTTTAAAGGCAGATGCACCAATCAGATTGTAGATAGATTTAAAGCAACAGCGTGATTCTCCTGACAGGATCTCTTGACCTTGAATCGTACCTTGTGTCAGGGCACCTGTGAAGTAACCTTAAATATTAGCATTTTGAAACCCTCAGATGTGTAAGTCCATATATGGAGTTTCCTGCCCAAAATGGATAATAGATTTACAGACCCCCCCTCACTACTCAATACAGAGGGAGCCTAAATGTCTATAAAAACTCTTTTGGTGGAAGATATGCATCACTAAAGCCAGGAATATAGTAATTAGCACAAACCTGTTAACTGCCCTTGAGCCAACTAAATACACATAAGGCTCTCTCTCTCTCTTTCACTTTCTCTCTCTCTCTCTCTCTCTCTCTCTCTCTCTCTATATATATATATATATATTGATCTGAATTATACTATATTGGATAAATGTCTGCTGCATTAAGAGATGTATAAATGTTTGACATTTTAACAACATTATTTATTTCATTTCAGACCTACATCTGTTTTTTCATGCATTCACAATTATTAGAAACGTAAAATATACTGTATTCATTTAAGATATAATACAATGCCAGGATGTTGAATGCTATGATTCTTTGAAGAAGGATGGTTAACAGTGAGCTGCTTATTAATATGATTAATAGAAGTATAATCATATTTGATGGAGACTGCATTTGTGATTGTCTGCTGCCCCCTAGGGGATTAAAAATGATATGACAGCCAAACAAATTGACTGTTTAAAACATATGCCAAATCAAATAGCCTATGAGATTTTCAGATCCCAGAGTGAATCAGAGACAAGATCCGTTAGGGCCAATCCAAAGACAAGCTCCGAGGGCCTATCATACCAATTTTACCAATGATTAGAATAAAAAGGGGTGGGGTATATCACGTGATATAACCTCATGCAAAGGAATAGAAGAGGGCCTGTTTGCTAAATTTTTGACTGATAACTTTGCTGCCATATTGGGACACAGTCACTATAAGCAAAATTGGGCTACCTTTTATTATACATATTGCAACATATGAGGTGAAACAAGAAATTCTGGAAACTGAAACACCGATATGGTTATTTGGGGTAAAGTATATGCAATTGATAAATATATATATAATATTTAAATCAAAGGTATTTGGTAACTACAACTAGACTGCAGTTAGTAATTTTAAAAGGGCATATTTTAATTATTATTTTAAGCTCATGTTCATAGTCCTGTGTAGTTTAACTAGTCAAATTTAGTGCTAAGTAATTCATATTTGCAACTGTATATATATTTTTTAGAACTTGCCTTAATTGTAGCTAAAATAAGATTTATTTCAGCTCAGATAACTTGGCATAGAAATTGGCTGCAAGTATCTTGTTATATTGTTTAACTAGGTACTGTGAAAGTTAGCGATCCATACTCTGGTATTTTAATGTGCTCATTGTGAATAAGGTAAATTGTAAAGGTATATTTTTATGATCTTTGAATAGAATATTATAATAGCATAAGTGTGGATCATTTGATTCATAATCTGGTTTTCTATAAATATAATTCAATGTGTTTATAACTTTAACTAATATAAAGAATTTAGGAATAAAATATTGATTTTAATTGTTTCGTATATGCATTTTATTGGGGGTTTGTTTTATAGAATAATTATTAAATAAATTGTGTTATAACCCAGCTATATACTGACACTTGGAAGCTTGGCATTCCGCCTTAATCCGGAGAACACCTCCGGACGGAGAGCCCACTCCCCGGAATAAAATGTCTGTCTGCTCAGGAAATCCGCCTCCCAGGTGTCCACTCCTGGAATGTGGATGGCAGATAGACAACAATTGTGAGCTTCCGCCCACTGAATAATCCAAGACACTGCCTTCATGGCTATGGAACTCTGAGTTCCTCCCTGGTGGTTGATGTAAGCCACTGAGGTGATATTGTCCGATTGGAACCTGATAAACTGGGTTAAGGACAACTGAGGCCAAGCTAACAGTCTCAGACTGCTACCCAGCCTAGCAGGCTGGCGTCCATAGTCATGATCACACAGGAAGGTCTCCGGAAGCATGTGCCCTGAGACAGATGCTCCTGAGAAACCACCACAAAGAGAGTTTCTTGTCCACTGGTCTAGATGTATCCTCTGAGACAGATTTGAATGGTCTCCATTTCATTGTCTGAGCATGCATAACTGCACAGCTCTCAAATGGAATCGAGCAAAGGGAATGATGTCCATGGAAGCGACCATCAGACCAATTACCTCCATACATTGAACTACTGATGGCTGAACAGTAGATTGTAAAGAGAGGCAAGAGGAAAGAATCTTGGATTTTCTGACCTCTGTCAGAAAAATTTTCATAGATAGGGAATCTATTATGGTCCCTAAGAAAACCACCCTTGTAGCTGGAACAAGTGAACTCTTCTCCAGATTCACTTTCCATCCGTGGGAACGTAGAAAAGACAACATGTTCTCTGACTGCAGTTCAAAAATGCCTCTCTTTTTACCTGGACCGCAGATAATCTTGAGAGGAGGAATCTGCCGCTGGGAGGGAAAGTTTTTAATTCTATTTTGTAACCCTGAGATACTATGTCCACAGCCCAAGGATCTGGGACATCTTGTATCCACACTTGACAAAACAGGGAAAGTCTGCCCCCCACTTGATCCGATCCTGGACTGGGGGCCGACCCTTCATACTGACTTAGACTCAGCTGAGGGCTTCTTAGATTGCTTCCCCTTATTCCAAGACTGATTGGGCTTCCAAGAAGACTTGGACTGCAGTTCAAAAATGCCTCTCTTTTTACCTGGACCGCAGATAATCTTGAGAGGAGGAATCTGCCGCTGGGAGTGAATGTTTTTAATTCTATTTTGTAACCCTGAGATACTATGTCCACAGCCCAAGGATCTGGGACATCTTGTATCCACACTTGACAAAACAGGGAAAGTCTGCCCCCCACTTGATCTGATCCTGGACTGGGGGCCGACCCTTCATACTGACTTAGACTCAGCTTAGGGCTTCTTAGATTGTTTTCCCTTATTCCAAGACTGATTGGGCTTCCAAGAAGACTTGGACTGCTCCTGCTTGGAAGAGGAAGACTTTTTTACCTTTGAAATTACTTTGACGTCCTTTAGGTCTGTTCTTCTTGTCTTGTGGTAGAAAAGAACCTTTTCCACCAGTAATATCAGAAATTATTTCAGCCAGACCAGGTCCAAACAAGGTTTTACCCTTGAAAGGAAGCGCCAGAAGCTTGGATTTGGAGGTAACATCAGCTGACCAAAATTTTAGCCACAAAGCCCTGCGGGCTAGGACAGTAAAGCCAGACATCTTGGCTCCCAATCTAATAACTTGCATGTTAGCATTAGAAATAAAAGATTTGGCTAGTTTGAGAGCCATAATTCTATCTCGGATCTCCTCCAATGGAGTTTCTACTAAAATTAAATCAGACAAGGCGTCACACCAATAAGATGCTGCACTTGCTACTGTGGCAATACAAACTGCAGGTTGCCATTGAAGACCTTGATGAACATACATCTTCTTCAAATAAGCCTTCAGCTTTTTGTCCATGGGATCCTTAAATGAGCAGCTTTCCTCTATAGGGATCGTAGTTCTCTTAGCCAGAGTAGAAATAGCCCCTTCTACTTTAGGAACCATGTGCAATGAATCCTTAATGGAGTCAGCAACAGGAAACATATTTTTAAAGCTGGGAGACGGGGAGAAAGGTATCCCTGGCTTCTTTCATTCCTGTGAAATAATCTCCATCACACAGTCTGGAACAGGAAACATTTCCACAGAGGAAGGAACATCATAGTATTCATTAAAGGGACACTAAACCCACATTTTTTCTTTCATGATTCAGATAGAGCATGAAATTTTAAGCAACTTTCTAATGTACTCCTATTATCAAATGTTCTTCATTCTCTTGGTATCTTTATTTTAAATGCAAGAATGTAAGTTTAGATGCCGGCCCGTTTTTGGTGAACAACCTGGGTTGTTCTTGCTGCTTGGTGGATAAATTCATCCACCAATGAACAAGTGCTTTCCAGGTTCTGAACCAAACAAATAGCTTAGATGCCTTCTTTTTTAAATAAAGATAGCAAGAGAACGAAGAAAAATTGATAATAGGAGTAAATTAGAAAAAAATTGGGTTCAGTGCCCCTTTAAGTTTACTAAACTTCTTAGGGTTGACGACGACAGAAGTATCTGAGTCCTCCAAAGTAGCCAATATCTCCTTTAACAGTACACAAAGGTGTTCAAGCTTAAATCTGAAGTTTACTTCTTCAGTAACAGATAAAAGAAGTATCCTCCTCATCAGACTTATGAGGGAGAGCAACCTGCGTAGCAGTAGGAGGAACAGAAACTCTTGCAGTTTCCCAGCATAGGAAAAGCAGATAATGCCACAGATACCGCAGAAGATACCTCCAGGAGGCTGAGAGGAACTGCAGAGCACTGTATGTGACTCCATTGAGGCTTGGGAAGTTTGAGGAGAAAACTGTGGCATAGCCTGAACAGCATCATCCTAAGAGACATTAGGCTCAGAAATAAAAAATGTATCTTTACATTTCAAAGTTTTATCAAGACAGGAGGTACAAAATTGCATAGGCAACACAATTTGGTTCTCTAGACACAATAAGCATTTGTCCATAGTAACAGACTCCTGCTCCATGTCCATATAATAAAGTATTCCACCGGAATGACAAGAAAAATAAATATTTAAAAATGATACTGTCACTTTAAATTTTACAAAGCGGTATTGTTTCAAAAATATACTCCTAAGGGCCTCTACACCTCAGCAGAACTGAGGTGCCTACCTGCCCCTCCGGAGAATAAATAATCTTGTCAGTCAGAGGAATATATCCGGAGTAAACTAGTAGGTCTCACAGGCACAGCAGATGCTGCTCAGATTAAATCTTAAGAGCAGAAGAGAGGAAGTCATGTGATCGGCTAAAAACGAAAGTGCCCAACTAAATATTTGAGCGCAAGTAAAAGCTGTCTATAACATACAGCAAACAAGACCGTTATTATATGCTTCCTCACATGACATCGGTAGTACAAAGATATGCTGCGTTAGTGACAACTTCAGTTTAAAACTGCCTTTCTTCTGAATGTATTCAAACTCCGGCACTGACAAAGTTATAAAATAAAAGAACACCTCCAGGGAATACTGTTTTAAATAAAGAATGAGCTACGGATACAAGGTTATCTCCTTTATACCCATAAGAAGGATTAACCCCTAAGTTTCTAGTCACACACATTTAAAGTGCCTGCACACTGCCAAAATAAAATCCTCAACTAAGGATGCCCCAAATAAAAATGCAGAGACATTTTCTTAAGTGCAAGTCTCCCAGACCTAGAAGACAAAAGCACTTACCCGCAAATCTAGCTGTCCAGCAGGTAGACAGCTCACAAGGCGTGAAAGGACACATACTCCTTACAGAGACCTGTAGAAAAAGAAAGAACAGAGTAACCAACTCTGGCTTTCTATACCAAGGGCAGCAAATGTTTTAGAAAACCAAGCAAGGACTACCTCACAACTTCCTAACTGCTTAAAAGCCACCACCACTACTCTACTGAAGAGATTGACATGGACACAGCAAAACCCAAAATCTTGCTTGTAGTCTTCAGACACCTAACTTCATCTCCTCCATTGGCAGAGGCAAAGAGAATGACTGGGGATTATGGGTAGGGGAGTGACAGAACAGCTTTGCTGTGGTGATCTTTGCCTCCTCCTGCTGCCAAGGGGTAATATTCACACTAGTAATTGGAATGACGTTGTTGACTCTCCATGTCTTAAGAAATAGGAATATACACATACATACAGGCAGGGCCGTATTTTGGCCTAGGCAAACAAGGCACTTGCCTAGGGTGGCAGATTTGGGAGGGGCAGAACTTTTTTGTGGCTTTATTTGTAAGACGTTTACAGTTATTTTAGAAGTATTATACAGGTATATAATGGGAGATTTTGCCTAAATAGCTTACATTCTAGGGGAGGTATAATAAGAGGTTGCCCAAGGATCTTACAGTTTAGAGGTGTGTGTGTGAACATTTATTTTGGAAATGCCATAAAAAATTCACATTCACATTCCCTGACCAAAATATTTTATGGCCAAAGAAGTCCTAAAACCTTGAGGGGTAGCAGAATTTTGAGGGCAGCACAAAACCTAAATACGCCACTGCATACAGGGGTTAAAAAAACAGTCGTTTAGTGGTCCAGGATGACTACAAAATTGACATATTGGAGTAGATTTATCAAGCGGCAGATGCTGCAATCTATTCCAGAAGTTTCAGGTTCACTTGAAACTTAAGTTAAGAAGCAGCGATCGTAAGACCACTGCTCCTTAATTAATCTGCCACTTCTGAGGTGGCAGACAGCAATCACCCCGAACGCATAGGATCGGGATGATTGACACCCCCTACAAATGTGCAGAAATGCTTGTGCAATGTCATCAGAAATGCTTGTGCAATGTCGGAATTTATCTTTGTCGGACAGACATGATCCGCTACAGCGGATCATGTCCGCCCAACATTTGATAAATCTACCCCATTGCTTGTATAGGCTTTAATTCCATGTATCACTGTCTGATACACTCAGTTCCTCTCCTTCCTATCACCTACCTACCTAGCTTTGTACCCCTAAAAATAAGTGGATTTCACTTGTGCAAGTTGCTATAAAAATAGTTAGCTCTTATCTGGTTTTCAGTTCAACCTGCTCCTTGTTATTTTACTAAGGTATTTGTGTCTCACAAGCTGATAGGCAGAGCACGTCTACGCTGTACCTCCCGGAGCCGTATGCTCAACATAGAACATTCTACCAAGGAGACTATTAGTGCCCAAATAAAAACTGCACTGTGCTCTGATAGTAACAGAGAGCCTGTCACAGGGTTATGGTTACATACAATGGATGTAATTATATTGTGTAATTGTATAATTATTTATACTTTGATTTATTGTGCCAAACGTGACCCTGCAGCACAAAGAGCAACAGTTGCAACCTTTTGTTTTTAGCAAGAAATGAGGGACGAAAGACAGTTTTAAAGACAGTGTTTGCATTCAGACTTGTGTGTGTGTAATTTGTGAAGTGTGTTGAATGTTTGTGTGTGTACAATGTGTGTGTGTGGAGTGTGTGTGTGTATAATGTGTGTGTGTGTGTATAATGTGTATATAATTTGTGTGTGTAATGTGTGTGTGTAATCTGTGGTGTGTTGAGTGTGTGTGTGTGTTGAGTGGGTGTTGAGTGTGTGTGTGTAATGTGTATGTGTGTATAATGTGTGTGTGTGTGTGTGGACTGTGTGTGTGTAATGTGTGTGTGTAATATGTGTGTAGTGTGTTGAGTGTGTGTGTGTATAATGTGTGTGTAATCTGTGAAGTGCGTTGAATGTGTGTGCGTGTAATGTGTGTGTGTGGAGTGTGTGTGCAATGTGTGTGTAATGTGTGTGTAGTGTGCGTAATGTGTGTGTGTGCAATGTGTGTGTAGTGTGCGTAATGTGTGTGTGTGATGTGTGTGTAATGTGTGTGTAGTGTGTTGAGTGTGTGTGTGTAATGTGTGTGTAATCTGTGAAGTGTGTTAATGTGTGTGTGTGCGTGTAATGTGTGTGTGTGTGGAGTGTGTGTATAATGTGTGTGTAATATGTGTGTGTGTATCATGTGTGTGTGGAGTGTGTAATGTGTGTATGTGTAATTTGTGGTGTGTGTAATGTGTGTGTGTAATGTGTGTGTGTAATGTGTGAGTGTAATTTGTGAAGTGTGTTGAATGTGTGTGTGTAATGTGTGAGTGTAATTTGAAAAGTGTGCTTAATGTGTGAGTGTAATTTGAGAAGTGTGCTGAATGTGTGTGTGTGTGTGTGTGGAGTGTGTGTGTGTGTGTAATGTGTGAGTGTAATTTGTGAAGTGTGTTGAATGTGTGTGAGAGGTGTATGTGCCTATCTGTCCCTTACTGACTGTGTGCCTGTCTATTCCGGCCTCAGCTTGATGGCATCTGAAGAAGAAACAGCTCTTTTTAGGTAAGAGAAAAAGTTTATATTATTAAGTTTATAACAATTGTTTTATTCTTAATACAAATGTATAACACAAGCATCATCTTATTTCAATTTTACACATTCGCCGACGCAAAAATATGAAGTTAAAAAAGTGGACTACTAAGACATTTTTAGACCCCTGTATATATAAATACACAGACATTTTTCTGCACTCGCCATTAGATAAACATATCAGCAAAGTCTGAAGTTATTAGAACAGATTAACACTGTTTGTTGCAATTATTTTTCAATAGATGAACTTCACCCACCACTCTCCTTATTTGGAGATGACAGGGGTTACCACTGTCATTGTGTTATCAAAATCTCCATTGTTTGGCTTCTGCAGAAAAATATGCGGTAAGGTTAGGCTTGTGAAACATGCATTGTGCTCTTTTAGTTTTCAAAATTAGAAAGTTATTTAAAATTGTATGATCTATTTTAATCATAAAAGAAAAATGTTGGGTTTCATGTCCCTTTAAGCATTTTATGCTTCAATCTCAAAGTGCCAAGTTGCATTACTCCATCAGCTATGAAGCTGGTGCTGCCTCTGATAATTTTACCCGCACTTTGCAGTATGTAGGGAAGACACCAAGAGAGAAAAGCACTGCAACGTATGGGGCATCCAAGCAGTGTGGTACTGCTTTGAAGGTACATGGTGGGGTTAATGTGATGGTACCAGAAACAATTTTTGCAGGAGAGCAAGAATAGTAACAAGCAGTGACTTGTCCCTAGTTGTTAACCCCTTAACGACCGAGGACGTGCAGGGTACGTCCTCAAAAAAAAGGCAGTTAACGCCTGAGGACGTACCCTGCACGTCCTCGGTGTGGAAAGCAGCTGGAAGCGATCCCGCTCGCTTCCAGCTGCTTTCCGGTTATTGCAGTGATGCCTCGATATGGAGGCATCCTGCAATAACCTTTTAAAGCCATCCGGTGCAGAGAGAGCCACTCTGTGGCCCTCTCTGCACCGGAGATCAGTGGCTCAAAGCGTTGGTGGGTGGGAGCCGGACCGGGAGGCGGGTGGCGGCCATCGATGGCCCTGGTGATGTGGAGGGGGGGCGGGATCGTGGGCGGGGATGGCCGGGGGGCGCGCACGGACGCGTGCGCGTGCACGGGAGGGTGGGGGCGGGCGCGTGCACGGGGAGGGAGCGGGTGGGAACCGCTACGCTACAGAAAATCAAATAGTAAAAAATGTTAAAAAATGTTAAAAAATGGGTAAAACAAAAATGATCAGCAAGGTGGTGGGGGTTTCTCTGTGTGGGGGGGAAGCTACACTACAGAAAAAACCCATACAAACAAAAAAAAGCACTTTTTTTTGCAAACTGGGTACTGGCAGACAGCTGCCAGTACCCAAGATGGCCCCCAATGAGGCAGAGGGGAGGGTTAGAGAGCGGTTTTGGGGGGGATCAGGGAGGTTGGGGGCTAGGGGGGGATCCTACACAGTAGCATATGTAAATATGCTTAATTTTTTTAAAAAACCCTTTTATTTTAGTACTGGCAGACTTTCTGCCAGTACTTAAGATGGCGGGGACAATTGTGGGGTGGGGGAGGGAAGGGAGCTGTTTGGGAGGGATCAGGGGGTGGGATGTGTCAGGTGGGAGGCTGATCTCTACACTAAAGCTAAAATTAACCCTGCAAGCTCCCTACAAACTCCCTAATTAACCCCTGCACTGCTAGCCATAATACACGTGTGAGGCGCAGCAGGATTTAGCGGCCTTCTAATTACCAGAAAGCAACGCCAAAGTCATATATGTCTGCTATTTCTGAACAAAGGGGATCCCAGACAAGTATTTACAACCATTTGTGCCATAATTGCACAAGCTGTTTGTAAATTATTTCAGTGAGAAACCTAAAATTGTGAAAAATTTTACTTTTTTTTTCAATTTGATCGCATTTGGCGGTGAAATGGTGGTATGAAATATACCAAAATGTGCCTAGATCAATACTTGGGGTTGTTTACTACACTACACTAAAGCTAAAATTAACCCTACAAGCTCCCTAAAAGCTCCCTAATTAACCCCTTCACTGCTGGGCATAATACACTTGTGGTGCGCAGTGGCATTTAGCGGCCTTCTAATTACCAAAAAGCAACGCCAAAGCCATATATGTCTGCTATTTCTGAACAAAGGGGATCCCAGAGAAGAATTTACAACCATTTATGCCATAATTGCACAAGTTGTTTGTAAATAATTTCAGTGAGAAACCGAAAGTTTGTGAAAAAATTTGTGAAAAAGTGAACGATTTTTTGTATTTGATCGCATTTGGCGGTGAAATGGTGGTATGAAATATACCAAAATTGGCCTAGATCAATACTTTGGGATGTCTACTAAAAAAAATATATATACATGTCAATGGATATTCAGGGATTCCTGAAAGATATCAGTGTCCCAATGTAACTAGCGCTAATTTTGGAAAAAAGTGGTTTGGAAATAGCAAAGTGCTATTTGTATTTATGGCCCTATAACTTGCAAAAAAAGCAAAGAACATGTTAACATTGGGTATTTCTAAACTCAGGACAAAATTTAAAAACTATTTAGCATGGGTGTTTTTTGGTGGTTGTAGATATGTAACAGATTTTGGGGGTCAAAGTTAGAAAAAGTGTTTTTTTTTTCCATTTTTCCTCATATTTTATAATTTTTTTATAGTAAATTATAAGATATGATGAAAATAATGGTATCTTTAGAAAGTCCATTTAATGGCGAGAAAAACGGTATATAATATGTGTGGGTACAGTAAATGAGTAAGAGGAAAATTACAGCTAAACGCAAACACCACAGAAATGCAAAAATAGCCCTGGTCCCAAACGGACAGAAAATGGAAAAGTGCTGTGGTCATTAAGGGGTTAAACTAGTCTAGTCACCATGAGAGTATCTGCTGCTTGTATGCCAGCACAGAAGCATGATAAGAAAGCCTAAGGCTAGTTATATATGCTGGTGGTGGTGTTGAGTGACAGGAGATTGCAGAAGTAAGAGGCTGCCTACAGTATGCAACTCTTTTTGGAGCCAAATATCTTCATGTGAAACTGAAACCCACTAAGATCTAGATTTGCACAGCTCTTAGTGTGTTTAACTTGCACAAGAAGATATTTGGCTCTGAAAAGAGCCACATACCGCAAGCAGCATCGTACGTCCGCATTGAACAAAACTGACAAATTCATGTCTCTATATATGCCTCCTGGAAAAAAAATAAAAGGATTTGCCATCCTTATTGTATGAAAATTCCCTAAAGTAAATAGACATAATATGCTTGTCTTGCTACAATACCAGCTAACACATGCATTGTATACCCAGGTCATAAGAGAAATTGGCACTTCCCATGGACACCAAAACCCCTTTCTTACTCATAAGTCATCTGCATGAATATTCATTAAAGGGACAGTCTAGGCCAAAATAAACTTTCATGATACAGATAGAGTATGTAATTTTAAACAATTTTCTAATTCACTTTTATCACCAATTTTGCTTTGTTCTCTTGGTATTCTTAGTTGAAAGCTTAACCTAGGAGGTTCATATGCTACTTTTTTAGACCTTGAAGTCCACCTCTTTTCAGAATGCATTTTAACAGTTTTTCACCACTATAGGGTGTTAGTTCATGTATTTCATATAGATAACACTGTGCTTGTGCACGTGAAGTTATCTGGGAGCAGGCACTGATTGGCTGAACTGCAAGTCTGTCAAAAGAACTGAAATAAGGGGCAGTTTGCAGAGGCTTAGATACAAGATAATCACAGAGGTAAAAAGTATATTAATATAACTGTGTTGGTTATATTACTTAAACTGGGGAATGGGTAATAAAGGGATTATCTATCTTTTAAAACAATAAAAATTCTGGTGTAGACTGTCCCTTTAATAGTGGTGCAGCCACAAAGACTCTCCGGCTCAGAAAGCAAGTAAGAACTCTCTGGTGTTTCGGGGCATGCTCTGGATAACCTTATGGCAGCAGAATAGGTGGGTTTACAATGTTTATTCATATAATTAACCATTTTTTAAGAAATATTTAATTATTTGTTTCAAGGATAGAAACTAAAGAACTGGGAAGGTAGGGCAGGAATTAGGGGAGGAGTCAGCAAATATATTTAAATAGTTTAATCCTTCTCCATGTCAATATTTAAAGGGCCGCTTAAGTCAAATTAAAGTTTCATGATGCAGATAAAGCACGCAATTGAAAAAAACTTCCATTATCAAAATGTGCACATTCTTTTTATATTCGCCCTAAGGCTCCAACTCCTACTGAGCATGTGCAAAAGCCACCAGTATATAGGTATCTACATTTTGTGAATGGCTGTAACATGATATGGAGGAAAATTTAATTTGCTACAAAATATTCTACTGCTCATTTAAAATTCAACATAAGTGCTAGAGAATTGTCTTGTTATTGTGTTTCTGTCAATTATTCAAAGAATTTTGCTTTGTTGTGCTAAAATGTGAAAGGAAACATTTTTGGACAGGTTGGTTTTAAAAGACCTTAAAACTGCTCTTTAGTTTTCTATGTCATTTGTGATGATCAACACTGACTGATCTGTGAGCACTGGCAAAGAACTCCCTTGTTCTACAATAATAATGTTTTATTCTACAATACTATTCTGAGTGAATATACGATAGCTTCTCCAATTCCATTATTCCAGTGCCAAATATCATGCAATAAACAGTAGCTGATAAACAAATATTAATATTCCTATAGGATGTGCCCTGATAACCCCTCATGTCAGATCTATGTTCAGTAAAAAGCAGTGACAGTAGAAGCAGTTGTATTCGTAGCTCCCAGCTGGACACGGCCATTGTCAGTTCTCGTCACGTCTCACAGCAGTGTTTCAGAGCCTTCATCAATAAATCTTGGTTGTGAGTGTGCCGCTGACTGACCCCAGCTCCATTTGTTTCCTGGAATTAAACAAGTTTACAGCCCTTGGTGCCAGAGACCACAAATCACAACCAGTCTACTCAACTCCCCCTCCTGTGTTCTCAGCCCATCTCTTACCATCCTCTCCTAGGTCCAATTTGTTTAGCACATTTGCTAAGATTGTAAACTTTTCAATCGCTTCTGTATCCTTCCTGTTCTTCCCACTTTCCTCTATTAAAGGGGCGTTAAACTTAAAAATCTTCCACTGTGCAACTGAAAGTACTTTTTTTTTAAATAGATTTTTATTGAGGTTGTGCGAGAACAATACAACTTGTATGAAATAGCATATCATAAGACATACATAAATGATACATTCAACTTGGCTGCTTCTATATAGATACATAAAATTCACATCCTGGGTAATGCTATGCAGAAAACTGGAACCTCTTTTTCTTTTTTACATAATCTAAACACGATGTGTTTCTTCATTTGACACTGGAGGCAACTTGTGTACCTCTTGTAAATTGCAGTAAGCTCTAGGAGAGGAAAATGGGTAATTTGAGTAGATCTATAGGCTTAAAATAGGTTAGCAATTAACATTTTAAGTGATATCAACAATGAAGGCGTCATTACTATGCTTAAGTAATATAATGAGACATGAAGGTATGTTACAATATTAACCTCTTAAGGACATATGACAGAATTTTTCCGTCGTAAAACAATTGAGCAAACTGAAAGCTGTGTCCTTAAAGGGTTAAGGGTGCGGTATAGGCAAGATGAACCGCATAGTTAACCCTCCAGCATTGGGAGGTTTATTATGGGGGGGGGGAGGTTGGAGTTTGTATATAATGAGCAAAATATATCAAATATGTTCCATATATTGGCATCTGTATATTCGATGGCTACAATGAGAGCACTGATTGAAAGCTAGTCTTGTGGATGCACAGTAACCTTTCTCAGAGCTCTTAAGTATAGGTTATAACTTGCACCTTGCTAGTATGATGAGAAGGAGAATTTAGCTGCCTCGGCCGCTGGCAGCCTGACCTCAATTTGATAAGATTATTAGTGCCAGCCTAAAAAGCGTATAAAAGGAAAAAAATGAAAAATGAACCTTAAACTTTTGCAGCAAACTTTCAACAGAGGAGTATAGAGACATAAGCTTTTAAAATGTAGACATGGCAGGATATTCAGAAGCATACACTCTTATGAGAACATCTAGCAAATATAGTACACAAAAGAATATACAGGGAGTGCAGAATTATTAGGCAAATGAGTATTTTGACCACATCATCCTCTTTATGCATGTTGTCTTATTCCAAGCTGTATAGGCTCGAAAGCCTACTACCAATTAAGCATATTAGGTGATGTGCATCTCTGTAATGAGAAGGGGTGTGGTCAAATGACATCAACACCCTATATCAGGTGTGCATAATTATTAGGCAACTTCCTTTCCTTTGGCAAAATGGGTCAAAAGAAGGACTTGACAGGCTCAGAAAAGTCAAAAATAGTGAGATATCTTGCAGAGGGATGCAGCATGTTACGGTTACCCTTAGTCTCGCTGAGAGATGGACCGCTTAGTAGCCTGGATTCCTATTGCTGAAGAGGGGAGAAACTGCTTTCCATAGTATTCTATATGAGTCTCGCAAATGTAGAATAATCCCCCTTAGCTGTAGTACAGCTAGGATACCCTTCTGCCCACAAAAACGAGTCAACGCTGCGATTGAGGGACAACCAAGAACTGAGGACTGGGATGCCCAGCCTGCTTTTTATTTAGGTTACATGCACACAGGGCACTCCCAGGGGGGGAAGCATAAAATCCCCCATCACACATTTAGACAAAGCCCTTGGACAGGCCACCGCAGATAACAAGTACACACAAGAAAACAATTGAGTCCTTCTTATCACCTAGCAGTGAATGCTTATCACAAACTTAATTACAGTACACAATATGCTAGGAAACCTGCCTCAGAAAATAGTTTTCTCAAAACTGAACAGAGTTAACCCTTTATGAAATAATACTTGTTACAGTTTTCTTGGAGCCCTTCTTAGGCGCTGGCTTGGCTGGTTCAGGCATTGCTGCTGGGAAATAAGTTTCTTCACAACAAAATAACTAATGCTTCTGTAACAGTGCTCCCTTTCTGTGGAACACTCTGGCAGACACGGTCTGACCCCTTTTCGGGGCAGACTAAGGCTGTCCAGACCGCTGGTTATGCGGGGCTGAGGTCGGTTTGTCTGGACAACCCGTCGGCGTTGCCATTCTGTTTCCCAGGTCTGTAAGTAATGGTGAAATTGAAGGGTTGCAACGATAAACTCCAACGTAATAGCCTGCCATTATCTCCAGAGACCCGGTTCAGCCACACCAACGGGTTATGGTCGGTGACCAGAGTGAACTCCTGCCCATATAAATAGGGAGTCAATTTCTTTAATGCCCACACCAAAGCCAAACACTCCTTTTCGACCGCTGCATAGCTGACTTCGCGGGGCAGGAGCTTCCGGCTGATGTAGGCAACTGGATGCTCCCCTCCATCTTCGCCTACTTGGCTGAGGACGGCTCCCAGCCCGAACATGGAAGCATCTGTGTGGACGATAAAACGTTTGTTAAGGGCTGGAGCCGCCAAGACAGGAGCGTTAATTAGAGCATTTTTGAGAGCCTGGAAAGCCGTTTCACAGTGGGGAGACCACAGGACCTGTCGAGGTAAGTTCTTCTTGGTCAAGTCAGTCAGGGGTTTGGCAAGTGTGCTGTAGTCTGGTACGAACCGTCTATAGTACCCTGCCGTGCCCAGGAAGGCTAGGACCTGAGTCTTAGTGATGGGGGTGGGCCAATTGGCGACAGCTTCTATCTTGGCCGGCTCTGGTCGCTGCTTTCCACACCCCACCCGGTGACCCAGGTACTGTACCTCGGCCATCCCAAAGTGGCATTTTTCTGGCTTCAGAGTCAGGCCAGCAGCCCGGATCTGATCCAGAACCATTCCTATGTGAGCTAAGTGGTCCTCCCATGACTCACTGTGGATCGCTATGTCGTCCAGGTAGGCGCAAGCAAAACTCTGGAAGCCATCCAGGAGCCTATCCACCAAGCGCTGGAATGTAGCTGGGGCATTCTTCATCCCAAACGGCATTACCCTAAACTGATATAAGCCGAATGGGGTGACGAATGCCGACTTGGGGATAGCCTCCGGGGCCAGGGGAATCTGCCAGTAACCTTTGCAGAGGTCAATAGTGGTCAGGTAATTTCCCCTGGCTATACGATCGAGTAGCTCGTCTACCCTGGGCATAGGGTAAGCGTCCGTCACGGTCTTTTCATTGAGCCTCCGATAGTCTACGCAGAACCGGGTGGTCCCATCTTTCTTGGGCACCAAGACAACTGGGGAGGCCCAGGGACTATCGGAGGGCTCAATTACCCTGAGTTGGAGCATCTCATCGATCTCCTTCTTCATTCCTATCCTAACTGCTTCGGGGATTCGGTACGGAGCCTGGCGCAAGGGAGCTTGTCCCGGAGTATCTACCTGGTGGGTGGTTAAAGTAGTGTACCCTGGCTTCGGGGAGAAGGTGAGGTGTTTGGACTGTAGGAGTTGGTTGAGCTGCTCCCTTTCAGTGGGGCTAAGTCGGTCTCCTATCTGAACCTGAGCCACTATACCTGTGGGGAGACTCTTTTCTAATAGGTCTGGAATGGGTAGACTGTCGGGGCCTTCCTGAGGGGAACAACATACGGCCGTCACGTTCTCTGGTCGCTCAAAATATTCCTTGAGCATGTTTACATGGAATGTCTTTCTAAGATTGTTGTCGTGGCAGCTAGCTATCACATAAGTGGTGTCTCCCCTTTTCTCTACGATCTGGTAGGGGCCCTGCCAGGACGCCTGCAATTTGTCTGTCTTCACCGGCTTAAGTACTAACACCTTTTGTCCTATGGTAAAGATTCTCTTTCGGGCCCCCCGATCGTACCATACTTTCTGTCTTCTCTGGGCCGACTGGAGATTAGCCCGCACGGATTTGGCTAATTGCTCCATTCGGTCCCTGAGTTCCAGCACGTATGGCACAATGGGGACACCGTCAGTCTCCATCTCTCCCTCCCAGTGCTCCCGGATCAGGTTTAGGGGTCCCCGTACCTTTCTTCCGTAGAGCAACTCGAAGGGAGAGAACCCTGTCGTTTCCTGGGGCACCTCCCGATAAGCAAAAAGGAGGTGCGGCAGGAAGCGTTCCCAGTCTCGGTATTCCTGAGTGAACGTCTTGAGCATTTGCTTGAGGGTCCCATTGAACCTCTCACACAGCCCGTTCGTCTGGGGGTGGTATGGGGAGCTCAGGAGGGACTTAATTTTGCAAACCTGCCAGAGTTGTTGGGTCAATTCAGCCGTAAATTGGGTGCCTCGGTCGGATAGGATTTCTTTTGGAAATCCTACCCGGGAGAACACCTGTACTAGTGCATTCGCTACCGTATCCGCTTGTATGTTGGATAGGGCGACAGCCTCTGGGTACCTGGTAGCGTAGTCCACTACGGTAAGAATGTAGCGCTTACCGGAGGGACTAGGGGTAGCCAGTGGTCCCACTAGGTCAATAGCAACCCGGCTGAAGGGTTCCTCTACAATGGGCATATTTACTAGATGGGCTTTAGGGTGATCGCCTCGCCTTCCTACTCGTTGACACACATCGCAGGTGTTACAGTAAGTTCTAACGTCAGCGTGTACCCCTGGCCAAAAGAACGTGTGAGTAATGCGGTGTAGGGTACGGGTTACAGCTAGGTGGCCTGCTAAGGGGATGTCATGGCCTATCTTGAGGATTTCTTGACGGTATTTGTGGGGCTGTCGCCTACGCTGTCCCCTTTTCTCTGTCCAGCGGTATAGTTTCCCTTTTTCCCATAAGAATGTTTCATTATCTGCCCCGCCCCCTCCGGTCTCTGCTCGTTCCCGGTACTTTTGTAAGGTCGGGTCAGTCTTAGACTCTGTCTCGAAAGCATCTGGGGTGTCCCAGGGTATGGGGCCTAACATGTCAGGCAATGTCGGGGTAGGTCTTACCTGTGTCTCCCGCACTGGTGAGAGTTCTCGCTCCGTCCGGGCTTGGGCCCGTGTAGTCACTGGGTCCGCCTCGTTGTTGCATACTGGAGCATAAGCAGAAGTCATGGGGCCCAAATCATTGCCCAGTAGTACTTCGGCAGGTAAATTATCCATTATGCCCACGTTCACAGCCCCCTTTCCCGCTCCCCAATCAAGATGCACTTTAGCTGTTGGAATTTTGTACACATCCCCCCCCGCCACTCTAACGGCCACAGTCTGTCCAGATCGCTTGTGCTCCGGCACCAAATGACTCTGTACCAGCGTGATAGTAGCCCCTGTGTCTCTCAATCCCTCGGTAGATCGCCCCTCGAGCCATACCTTCTGCCGATGGTGCTGGCGGTTATCTGAGGCAGCATATACAGGGTCCGCCTCGTGAAGCGGCCCCAAATATTCCTCCATAGGGGCCTCTTGGTTAACACAGAGGGTCCGGGCTGGACGATATGCCCCAGAGGGGTAATTGTAATTCCTGGGTGTCTGGTGCGTATTAAGGGGGCAGCTAGCCATGAAATGCCCTGGTTGCTTGCATCGGTGGCAAGTCGGTCTGGGACGCTCAGAGCTGTTATTGGGTGGTCCTGAGTGTCGGGCGGGCCCTGCGGGCACCGGGGCTCGGAATTCAGCACGAGGGGGTGCACGGTAAACCTCTCTGGGTTCGTGAAGACGGGAGTCATAATGTTCATCGGCCAATTTGGCTGCTTCTTCTAAGGTAGAAGGTCGCCTGTCTCGCAGCCATTCCTTCCCTTGCTGTTCCATGCCATTATAAAAATGTTCTAAGAGAAACAATTGTAAAATTTCCTCACCAGTCACCGCTTTACTTCCGCTCATCCAGTGATTTGCCGCTCTCCGCATTCGGTGCGCCCATTCCATATGGGTATCGTTAGGCTTCTTTTTCGTGCCCCGAAACTGTCGGCGATACGCGTCCGGAGTTACTGCGTACCGTCGCAACAGTGTCTCCTTAACTAGCTCATACTGTGTCACTTCCTCAGAACCCAGAGTACGAAAGGCTTCCAGGGCTCGCCCGGATAGTTTCCCAGACAATATCGTGGGCCACTCCCTGTTGGGAATCTGGTGCAGGGCACATTGCCTTTCGAAGTCCGCCAAATATTCATCAATCCCTGTCTCGCTCTCTAGGAAGGGTCGAAATGCCGCATAGGGTATCTTGGGCCTCCCAGCATTTTCGACAGGGATGATTACCTGCGGGGCTTCAGCATTGCGGTGTGCGTTCGCTAGGTTGAGTTCGTGGGCTCGAGTCTCTCGTATATCCTTGTCCGCTTCCGCCATCAACTGCTGTACCAATTCCATGGAGGGGTTCGGCCCGTACAGTGAGAGCCTCTCCCGAACAATCCTGGTTTTTTCGTCACTAATCGTGGTCGGTGTTTCCGCCATTGTGAAGCTCTGATCCAGTTCGGTCAATTCTGCGATCAGCTCTCTCCTCGGCCGGTTGCTGGCGTACCCCCCTCTGCTTTCAAGTAAATCCTTTAGGGTTGTACGCTTCAATTTTTTGTAAGCGCTCTCCATCCGTTCTGTACCTCTCCTAGGAAATCCAGGAAAAATCCCACCGCTGCCGCCAAATGTTACGGTTACCCTTAGTCTCGCTGAGAGATGGACCGCTTAGTAGCCTGGATTCCTATTGCTGAAGAGGGGAGAAACTGCTTTCCATAGTATTCTATATGAGTCTCGCAAATGTAGAATAATCCCCCTTAGCTGTAGTACAGCTAGGATACCCTTCTGCCCACAAAAACGAGTCAACGCTGCGATTGAGGGACAACCAAGAACTGAGGACTGGGATGCCCAGCCTGCTTTTTATTTAGGTTACATGCACACAGGGCACTCCCAGGGGGGGAAGCATAAAATCCCCCATCACACATTTAGACAAAGCCCTTGGACAGGCCACCGCAGATAACAAGTACACACAAGAAAACAATTGAGTCCTTCTTATCACCTAGCAGTGAATGCTTATCACAAACTTAATTACAGTACACAATATGCTAGGAAACCTGCCTCAGAAAATAGTTTTCTCAAAACTGAACAGAGTTAACCCTTTATGAAATAATACTTGTTACAGTTTTCTTGGAGCCCTTCTTAGGCGCTGGCTTGGCTGGTTCAGGCATTGCTGCTGGGAAATAAGTTTCTTCACAACAAAATAACTAATGCTTCTGTAACACAGCACTCTTAAAATTGCAAAGCTTCTGAAGCGTGATCATCGAACAATCAAGCGTTTCATTCAAAATAGTCAACAGGGTCGCAAGAAGCATGTGGAAAAACCAAGGCGCAAAATAACTGCCCATGAACTGAGAAAAGTCAAGCGTGCAGCTGCCAAGATGCCACTTGCCACCAGTTTGGCCATATTTCAGAGCTGCAACATCACTGGAGTGCCCAAAAGCACAAGGTGTGCAATACTCAGAGACATGGCCAAGGTAAGAAAGGCTGAAAGACGACCACCACTGAACAAGACACACAAGCTGAAACGTCAAGACTGGGCCAAGAAATATCTCAAGACTGATTTTTCTAAGGTTTTATGGACTGATGAAATGAGAGTGAGTCTTGATGGGCCAGATGGATGGGCCCGTAGCTGGATTGGTAAAGGGCAGAGAGCTCCAGTCCGACTCAGACGCCAGCAAGGTGGAGGTGGAGTACTGGTTTGGGCTGGTATCATCAAAGATGAGCTTGTGGGGCCTTTTCGGGTTGAGGATGGAGTCAAGCTTAACTCCCAGTCCTACTGCCAGTTTCTGGAAGACACCTTCTTCAAGCAGTGGTACAGGAAGAAGTCTGCATCCTTCAAGAAAAACATGATTTTCATGCAGGACAATGCTCCATCACATGCGTCCAAGTACTCCACAGCGTGGCTGGCAAGAAAGGGTATAAAAGAAGAAAATCTAATGACATGGCCTCCTTGTTCACCTGATCTGAACCCCATTGAGAACCTGTGGTCCATCATCAAATGTGAGATTTACAAGGAGGGAAAACAGTACACCTCTCTGAACAGTGTCTGGGAGGCTGTGGTTGCTGCTGCACGCAATGTTGATGGTGAACAGATCAAAACACTGACAGAATCCATGGATGGCAAGCTTTTGAGTGTCCTTGCAAAGAAAGGTGGCTATATTGGTCACTGATTTGTTTTTGTTTTGTTTTTGAATGTCAGAAATGTATATTTGTGAATGTTGAGATGTTATATTGGTTTCACTGGTAAAAATAAATAATTGAAATGGGTATATATTTGTTTTTTGTTAAGTTGCCTAATAATTATGCACAGTAATAGTCACCTGCACACACAGATATCCCCCTAAAATAGCTATAACTAAAAACCAACTAAAAACTACTTCCAAAACTATTCAGCTTTGATATTAATGAGTTTTTTGGGTTCATTGAGAACATGGTTGTTGTTCAATAATAAAATTAATCCTCAAAAATACAACTTGCCTAATAATTCTGCACTCCCTGTACAAGAGAATAATGCTAATTACGTAAATCTATATGTGGAATGTTTTTCCTAATGAACACTAGACCTAGATACTCATGTGGTACCATTATATACGTCTCTAGTAGGCTAAGGGTTACAAAATATATGAATAGACTATAGTTAGCCTGAGTCATTAGTAATTCAAATATCATTACCGCTAAAATTAAACATAAACAGCTCTACCTTCAGGGGGTGTATATGTTGGAAACTGTAAATTTAGGAAAGTAAACTGTGAATAGGTGAGCAAACAGCACACTGCGAGGGGCGATGTTAAACAAGAAACAAGGTAGCGACAAAATGTTTTCTGGGATATAAAATACACTAGGAGGAAGGGACAATATTATGTTATATAAACTATGTTCCTCAGATATATAGCCCAGCCAATACCCATTGTATACTGCAGCTACCTTCTCAAAGCACATTAACCCAAGTCAGAGTATGATCATATTTGCATAGCTGTCCAGGAGCGCTGTAAGCGAAAAGTTGCATAGGTATTATGGTGAAGGAGTGTAAACAGATGGCCATAGACATTTCAGTAGTAAGCCCTACTGTATTTAGCCCACTCCAACTCTTCTAGAACAATAATGGCATAGTTCCAGAAATAGGTATAAAAAGGGCTATCTATATTATATTACAGGTAAGGTCCCAGTAAGCTTCTATGCGTTTTAGAGGAGTATATATTTATAAGGTTTGGAACAGACAACACCGGCAACTCTCAACATTAATGCAGGGGGACTCTACTAACAAACATAAGTATGATCAGGCATGGTTTGAACTATAGGGCTTTTGAGTCCAAATCTAAAATAAAGGCTTCTAAGTAATGGTGAACTGTGTCGGTGACTGGGGAGCCAGCCACCGCAGCAAGTGTCCCAGTGTTTAACCCATACCTGCTCTCTCAAACAGGGAACCTGGATAGTGCATTTGTCCATAAAAGGCTATGTGCCTCCATACAGTGAGTATCCATTCACCATTGAGTCCCATCATATAGCTGCTCAGACGAGATGGTAGCGGAGCTAATATCCCAACCGAGTCACGCGTTTTCCATTTAGCCTGCAGCGTCGGCCCAGCGGGCTCCGCGTTCCAGATCTCAGGGCCTGTTAAGGGTTTCCTGGGATTAGTAGGCCATGCAGGACTTAGGAGATCAGGAATCTTCATGCGGAGCCCAATAGACACGGCAGCTATCCCAATGTACGGTACGGCAGACACGATGTCTAAGGAAGCGGACAGTCGCCATTGACGCATGACTCCAGCAGTGAAGATGTCTTCAGGAGTGTAGATGTCTGTATCTCTGCTTCTCTCAATGCTGTGGTGGAAGCCGGCTCCAGGTGTTTCATGGCTGCAGCTCTGGGCTACGTAAGTAGCGGGATCAATAATGTTACATTCAGGCGAAAGGCTGTCAAGCAATTGAAGAAGATGCTTTTGAAATGGTCATCAAGGATCTTTTGTGCATGAGCTTCCCATCTATCTAAGGCACTCAAAGAGCTCAGGGCAGCTGCCTCTTGACACTCATCCCTCAGGCACATGTTGAATTGATACGAGACCAGTGTAGCTATATCGCTCTCAGCAAAAGGCGTCTCAGCAGCCTCCTAGATATTTCTTCTTTCGATAGGTGAAAGTTATATGCTAGGCCGCTGTCAAATATTTTGCTGTGGCGTAGTCAGAAACCGCCGTTGTATGTTTTCAGTAAAAGCAAATCACCGGGCTACAGTTCAAAAATATTTATACGCTTGATATCTCCATATAGCTGGCAGATTTAGTCATTTGTTGCTCAACTTTTTAACATAATTATACTCTGTGGTTATATGCTTTAGGCTCTTTTTTTGCAATCCTTGTGCAGAGCTTTTCTCTTAAGCGGCCATCTCCGTCGACACTTGGCTCCGCCCCCCATGAAAGTACTTTTAAATCATATTTAAAATATTTTCTTGCATGAAAAAAAGTTTAAGGCTAAGCTGTTTGTTAAAATTTAGACAGTAACCGGAAGTGAATGTTGGTACACAACTGATGGGCAGTGGTACAGCCACAAAAATATATACAAAAAGTAAAGAAAAAAAAAACATAATTTATGTTAGAACTTACCTGATAAATTCATGTATTTCATGGTGGCGAGAGTCCACAAGCTGTTACTTATGGGATATACATTCCTACTAAGAGGAGGAAAGGTTTCCCAAACGTCAAAAGCCTATAAATACCCTGCCCACCTCACACATACATCAGTTTAACATATAGCCAAGTGTTGAGGTGTTTAAGGAGTAAAAGCCAAAAAAAAGAGGAGCAGGAAAAAAAAAAGTGCTTTAAACAAAATAAATAACCCCAAATGGGTGGTGTCTCATGGACTCTCGCCACTATGAAAGAAATGAATATCAGGTAAGTTCTTACATAAATTATGTTTTCTTTCATATAGATGGCGAGAGTCCACAAGCTGTTACGTATGGGATATAATACCCAAGATGTGGAAGTCCACAAGTAACAAGAAAGGGAGAGATTATTATTATTATTATTGGTTATTTGTAGAGCGCCAACAGATTCCGCAGCGCAAAATAAAAAAAAACAGCTTTATTTCGCTGAGAAAATAAATTCAAAACACAAAATAAATGTCTTTTATGACAAAACTCAAAATATAGGCAAAGTTAACAAACTGAGACAACTGTCCGAAGGACCTTTCTACCAAAAACAGCTTCTGACAAAGCAAAAGCATCAAAAAGGTAACATTTATTAAAGGTATGCAGAGAAGACCAAATGGCCACTTTGCAAATTTGATCAACCTCATTCTTAAAAACCCAAGATTGTGGCAAACGATCTAGTAGAGTGAGCCGTAGTACTCTAAGGCAGAGGCTGACCCGTCTCCAAATAAGCTTTGTGAATGAAAGATTTCAATCAAGAGGGTAAATAAATAGCCAAGGCCTTCTGGCCTTCCTTAGGACCAGAAAGAAAAACAAAACAGGCTAGAAGTCTGACTGAAAAACCTTAGTAGCATCAACATAACATTTCAATGATCTAACAGCATCCAAAGAATGCAAAGCTTTCACAGTAGCATTTTTATGATTAGTACACGAGGAGGGAACAACGATTTCCCTATCAAAGTTGTGTGAGCTTAACAACTTTAGGTAAAAAATTGAAAAGTAGTTTGTTAAACAACTTTATCCTGATGTAAAATCAGGTAAGGAGACTCACATGAGAAATCGGACAATTCAGAAACTCTTCTAGCCAAACAGCACTTTCTAAGAAAGTTGTTTTAAGTTCAATGTATGCATAGGCTCAAAAGGAGGAACCTGTAAGACCTTTAATACTAGGTTAAGACACCAAAGAGGAGAAATAAGCCCAATAACAAGTTTAAGTCAGATTAAATCTTGAACAAAATGATGAATATCAGGAAGATTAGCAATTTTCCCTTGAAACATTACAGAAAGGGCAGAAATGTGTCCTTTCAAGGTACTGGCAGATAAACCCTTATTCAAACCATCAATTTTAAAAACAAAATTTATGTTTACCTGATAAATTTATTTATTTCTTGACACGATGAGTCCACGGATCATCTAATTACTCTTGGGAATATCACTCCTGCCCAGCAGGAGGCTGCAAAGAGCACCACAGCAGAGCTGTTAAATATCACCTACCTTCCCTCCAACCCCAGTCATTCGACCGAAGCAAAGGAGAGAAAGGAAGCAACAACGTGCAAAGGTGTTTGAAGTTTATAACATACCATCAACCTGTCTAAAGAACAGGGCGGGCCGTGGTCTCACCATGTCAAGAAGGAAATACATTTATCAGGTAAGCATAAATTTTGTTTTCTTTCTAATGACATGATGAGTCCACGGATCATCTAATTACTACTGGGAATCAATACCCAAGCTAGAGTACACAGATGATAAGGGAGGGACAAGACAGGGAACCTAAACAGAAGGCACCACTGCCTTTCAGCCGAGGCAAAAGTGTCAAATTTTAAGAATTTTGAAAAAGTGTGAAGAGAGGACCAAGTTGCAGCCATGCAAATCTGTTCCACAGAAGCTTCATTTTTGAATGCCCACGAAGAGGAAACAGCCCTTGTAAAATGAGCCGTAATTTTCTCAGGAGGCTGCTGTCCAGCAGTTTCATAGGCAAAGTGAATGATACTCTTCAGCCACAAAGAAAGAGAAGAAGCCGTAGCTTTCTGTCCCTTACGTTTCCCAGAGAATACCACAAACAGAGCAGAAGACTGATGAAAATCCTTAGTCGCCTCTAAATAAAATTTTAATGCACGCACCACGTCCAGATTGTGCAACAGCCGTTCCTTTTGAGAAGAAGGATTAGGACACAAGGAAGGAACAACAATTACAACAACTACTTTAGGGAGAAACCCTAACTTAGTATGCAAAACCACCTTATCCGAATGAAAAATAAGGTAAGGAGACTCACACTGTAATGCCGAGAGCTCTGACACTCTACGAGCAGATGAAATAGCAACAAGAAACAAAACTTTCCAAGGTAGCAACTTAATATCTAAGGAATGCATAGGATCAAACGGAGCCCCTTGAAGGACCATAGACTTAGGACTCCAGGAGGAGTAACTGGCTTGAACACAGGCCTGATCCTGACCAAGGCCTGACAAAACGATTGCACGTCTGGGACGTCCGCCAGACGTTTGTATCCTAACTTTACCACTTCCTTGCTCTAACATAGGCAAAGAGAATGACTGGGGTTGGAGGGAAGGGAGGTGATATTTAACAGCTTTGCTGTGGTGCTCTTTGCCGCTTCCTGCTGGACAGGAGTGATATTCCCCAATAGTAAGTAGATGATACGTGGACTCATCGTGTCATTAGAAAGAAATAATGTTAGGATAATCATGGAAAGAACACCATGAAGAATAAGTTTCCCAAACTTTGTGATAGATCTTTCTAGAAACAGGCTTGTGGGACTGAATTATAGTGTTAATCACAGAGTCAGAGAATCCTCTATGACTGAAAACTAAACTTTCAATTTCTATGCCATCAAGTTTAGAGATTTTATATCTGGGTGATAAAAAAGGGACCTTGAGACAGAAGGTCTGGTCTTAAAGAAAGAGGCCATGGTGGATAACTGAACATTCAGACCAGTTCTGCATACTAAATCCTGTGTGACCACGCTGTCGTTAATGGGATTACAAATGACTGCTCCATTTTGATTTTCAAAATCACTCTGAGAAGCAGGAACAGAGGGGGAATAAATGAGCAAGCTGGAAAAAAACAGAGAAATGCTTTAGTATCCAATACCTCTGCCTGAGGATTTCTGGACCTCACAAGGTACCTGGGAAGTTAGTTGTTCAAATGAGAGGCCATCAGAACTATTTCTGATAGGCCCCAAGGTAGTACACTCAGATAAAATACAGCTTGGATGTAGGGACTGACGACTGAGGTAATCTGTCTCCCAGTTGTTTACACCTGGGATGTGATTCACAGAGATGAGGCAGGAATAAAATTCTGCCCCCAAAAAAGGATTTGAGATACCTCTAACATGGCTATGGAACTTCGAGTTCCCCTTTGATGATTTGACTTAGGCCACTTTTACGACATTGTCTGTCTGAAAATGAAGGGCTCTGAAGAGAGCAACAGCGCTCCAAAATACTGAATGGTAACCTCGTCTTCCGAGGATTCCAAACTCCTTGTGCTGTCAGAGACCCTCAAACAGCTCTCCAACCTGCATCTGTGGAGATCACGGACCAGGTAGAAGGAGCAAAAGAGAAGGAGCAAAGGAAGCCCCCTGAATAGACTGGTGATTTAGTCGAAACGTCAGATATAGGTGCATATAGGGCTCTAAGAATATCTGCTGTGATATAAGAGTATAGTCCCTGCACCACTGACACAGCATACAAAGCGGAAGAGGACTCATATGAAAATGAACAAAAGGAATCGTGTCCGATGCTGAAAACACGAGCCCTAATACTTGAATGAGAGAGACTGAAGGCTTAGACAAGCTGAAACCATTTTATTCATCTCTTTTCTGTTAACAAAAGAGTCATGGAAACTGAATCTATCTAGAAACCTAAAAAGGTGACATAGTCTGAGGAATCAAAAAACTCTTTGGTAAATTTATCCTCCAACCATGTCTTTGAAGAAACAACAACAGTTGTTTCGTGAGAGATTCTGCTAAATTAAAGATTGAGCTAGTATCATCGCCCAAGTAAGGAAATTCTGCAATACCCCTGCACTTTGATTACAGATAAAACAAAATTTATGCTTACCTGATAAATGTATTTCTTTACGGGCATAAAGAGGCCACAATTTTATTCCAAATACTAGTGAGAATTCAACACCTGGCCAGCAGGAGGAGGCAAAGAGCACCCCAGCAGAGCTGTTAAGTGTCACTTCCCTTACCCACAATCCCCAGTCATTCCGCAGAAGGAAAATGGAAAAAGAAGATAACACAAGGGTATAGAGGTGCCTGCTATTTGGACTCTCCATGCCTGGAAATAAATTTATCAGGTAAGCATAAATTTTGTTTTCTTTCCTATGGCATGGAGAGTCCATGATTTCATTCCAATTACTAGTGGGAATACCCAAGCTAGAGGACACAGAATGAAGGGAGGGAGAACAAGATAGGCGGACTTAAACAGAAGGCACCACCTCTTGAAGAACTTTTCTCCCAAAGGAAGCCTCAGCAGAGGTAAAAGTATTACATTTGTAGAATTTAGAAAAGGTATGCAAAGAGGACTATGTGACCCCCTTGCAAATTTGTTCCAGAGGCTTTATTTTTGAAAGCCCTGGAAGAAGAGACAGCCCTAGTGGAACGAGACGTAATTCTCTCAGGAAGCTGTTGACCAGATGTCTCGTAAGCTAACTTGACAACGAACAGGGCAGTAGATTGCCAAAAATCTTTTGTTGCTTGAAGATAAAATTTTAGAGCATGCACAACATCCAGGTTATGCAACAGACGTTCCTTCTGAGAAGGATTAGGACAAAAAGAAGAAACAACAATTTCCTTATTGATGTTGCGATACAAGACTACCTTAGGAGGAATCACAACTTAGTACGAAGGACTGCCTTATCCGCATTAAAAATAAGGTAAGGGGTATCAAATTGCAGAGCAAAAAGCTCAGAAACTCTGCAAGCAGAATAAATATGGAGGAGAAATACAACTTTCCAAGACAACAACTTAATATCAACTGAATGCATAGGCTCAAACGGAGCCTGCTGCAAAACTTTAAGAACAAGATTAAGGCTCCAAGGAGGAGCAACAGGTTTAAACACAAGCCTGAGTCTGACCAGGGTCTAAACAAAGATTGTACATTTGGTAGATCTGCCAGACGTTTATGCAAAAGAATAGGCAGTGCAGAAATCTGACCCATCAGATTACTGACTGACAAACCTTTCTCCAGGACCTCCTGAACAAAAAGGACAACAAAACTTTAAACCCTTAAGGCTACCGCACCAGGAGGTCCCAGACAGTCTCCCATCCAGGTAATGACTGGGCCTGGACCTGCTTAACTTCTGAGATAAGACTGAATCAGGAGCAGAGTGACTGTAGACTCCAAAGGAAAAGAATCAGGAGCAGAGTGACTGTAGACTCCAAAGGAAAACCTTCGATTCACACCAATAAAAGTAATTGCCCATATTTTATGGAAATCCTGCGAACAACAGGCTTACGAGTGTAAAACATGGTATCAATGACCTTCTCAGAGAAGCCACGCCCACCCGAAACTAGGCATTCAATCTCCAAGCAGTCGGCGTCAGAGAATCCAGGTTTGGGAGTAGGAAAGGACCTTCAAGTAGAAGGTCCTTCCTAAGAGGAAAACTCCAAGGAGGAAGAAAAGACATCTTCATTAGATCCGTGAACCAGATCCTGCAAGGCCAGGCCGGAGCTATTAGAATTACAGGTGCTTTCTTCTGTTAGATATGAGCAAAGACTCATAGAAGGAGAACAAATGGAGGAAACAGGTATGCTAGACAGAAGTTCCAAGGGACAGTTAGAGCATCTATTACAACAGCTAGAGGATCTCTTGGTTTTGAACAGTACTTTGGAAGATTGACGTTCTGACGCAACGCCATCAGATCCAACTCCGGAACCCCCCACCTGAGGGTTATCATTGAGAATATCTCCAGATGGAGAACCTACTCCCCAGGAAGAAAAGTCTGCCTGCTCAGAAAAAATGCTTCCCAGTAGTCCACCCCCGGAATGTGGAATGTTATATAGGAGACAATCGAGATATTCCACCCACTGAAGAATGCAGGTCATCTCCTTCATTGCTAAAGAAACTCTGAGTTTCTCCCTGGTGGTTGATATAAGCCACTGAGGTAAAGTTGACCTATCAAAATCTGATAAACCAGACCAAGACTAGTTGAAGCTAAGCTGACAAGGCAAGGAAAATTGCTCTCAACGCCAAGATGTGTATGGGAAGAGATAACTCTTCCCGAGTCCAAATGCCCTAAGCTTTGAGAGAACCCCAAACTGTGCCCAGCCTAAAAGGCTGGCGTCCGTGGTCGCAATCACCCAAGAAGGTCTCAGGAAGCAAATAGCCCGAGATAGATGGTGCTGTAAAATCCACGAGAGAGTGTCACTAGTTAGGGGATTCACATCTATCCTCTGCGAAAGATCTGAGAGGTCTCCGTTCCATTGATTGAGCATGCATCCAATTACCTCCATGCATTGAACCACTGATGAACAGATAGAAGACTGAAGTAAAAGGCAAGAAGCTTGGATTTTCTGCCATGTGTCAGAAAAATAAAATATGGATAGAAAAGCTATAAATGTTCTTAAAATAAATGTCAAGTTTCATGATAAAGTGCCTGTTTTTTAAAAAAAACATTAAAAACAGGGGCACTTTCATTCATTAAAGTTTACATTGCACCGGATTTTACAAATACCTTCTTCTCCTGAAACACCGATC
Source organism: Bombina bombina (assembly GCF_027579735.1). Classification (NCBI taxonomy): domain Eukaryota; kingdom Metazoa; phylum Chordata; class Amphibia; order Anura; family Bombinatoridae; genus Bombina; species Bombina bombina. The sequence goes on along the minus strand of NC_069499.1, from coordinate 1,459,266,333 downwards.
CCACGCCTGTAGGTCCTCTGTACAATGACGAAACCGGCTTCCTCCAATCACGGCTTCCCCCCCAGGAGCGTTCATCTGGTGAGGCCACGCTGTGATTGGAGGAATTGCTGTGTAAGTACAGCAGGAAGAAGCAGGCAGGAGCATCGGCGATCCAGCGTTTCAGGAGAAGGAGGAAAGTATTTGTAAAATCTGGTGTAATGTAAACTTTCATGAATGAAAGTGCCCCTGTTTTTTTTAAAAACCGGGCACTTTATCATGAAAATTGACATTCACTTTAAGAAACACACTCTAGTGATTTGTACTCTTATGCATATTCACTTTCAAACCGAGGGAAAGTAGAATAGAAAAACAACAACTCTGTATGAGATCTTGCTAGTTGAAAAGATGATGCTTGAACCAAGATGCCGTCCAGGTAAGGCGCCACTGCTATTCCTTCTGACCACTGCCAAAAGATCCCCTAGAATCTTAGTAAAGACCTGAGGGGCCGTAGCAAGGCCAAAAGGAAGGGCAACAAACTGGAAATGGTTGTCCAGAAATGCAAACCTCAGAAAAAAATAACAACTGAGATGCTCCCTGTGAATAGGAACATGAAGATACGTGTGCATCTGAACTGACACTCTCGAACGAAGAATGAAACAAGTTTCCATTTGAAGGATGGAACCTTGAGGAATTTTGTTGAGACACATTAGGTCTAAAATAGGACAGGAATCACAAAGATATTAGAATATAATCCTTGACCCAGTTCCTCTACGGGAACAGGAACAATCACACCCAGGTAAGATAGGTCCTTTATACAGTTTAAGAAGGCCTCTCTCTTTAACTGGATTGTAGATAATCTTGTAAATAAATCTGCCCCTGGGGAGACAAGACTTGAATCCTACTCTGTATCCCTGAGATCTTCCATGGCCCAAAGATTTGGGACATCGCGGATCCAAGCCTGCCGAAAAAAGAAAAAGCCTGCCCAACACTTGATCCAAGACAGGATCGAGTGTGGTCACTTCATACTTACTTAGAGTCAAAGGAAGGCTTCTTAGGTTCTCTGGGTCCTGTGGAAATCCTAGAACGAACAATCGCAACGAAACCTGAGGATCCCTGAAGGATTGATCCTATTGTGGTATATGAGAAAAACTAGCAAAGACTAAGCTATCTCTACTGCTTCACTATACGCTGCATCATAGTAAAAGAAACCAGTCTCAAAAGTTAACACAGGTATTATTGCCTCTACCGAGTGGCAATGCTACCCGTGAATAACACTAGTACCAATACCTTGAAGTCCCTATATGTATGAGAAGTATAGGTACCCTTCTAAGTCCACAATATATAAATGAAATAAAGATGGCACCGGAGGATTAACTGCCTGTCAGCAGCTCAGAGTCTCCATGACTGTAAAAGGTATTAAGCCCCAAAGTACTAGGGCCTTCTTACTTAGAAGGAATAAAAGTACTTAACTTTGGAGTTCAGCTCCAGGGCAGAAAGCAGCTTCATTAGGTGTGACAGAATCGTCAACATCTGTCAGGGACCTGTAGAAAGAGAAAAAACAGAGTAACCAACCCTTCGGCTAGACTATGAGTTTGGCATTAGAGGCTGTGCGGTGCTAACGAGCAGTTTATGCTCACCACTCACTTACAGACAGCGCTGGTATTACGGGTTTTTACAACCCAGACAAGAAGTGAGCGTTGAGCAGAATTTTGCTCCTTACCGCACTCCAATAACAGCGCTGCTTACGTTAGCGGTGAGCTGGTGTAACGTGCTCGTGCACGATTTCCCCATAGGAATCAACGGGGAGAGCTGGCTGAAAAAAAGTCTAACACCTGCCAAAAAGCAGCGTAAAGCTCCTTAACGCAGCCCCATTGATTCCTATGGGGAAATACATTTTATGTCTACACCTAACACCCTAACATGAACCCCGAGTCTAAACACCCCTAATCTTAGACTTATTAACCCCTAATCTGCCGCTCCCGATACCGCCGCTCTGGACACCGCCGCCACCTACATTATACTTATGAACCCCTAATCTGCTGCTCCCAACATCGCCAACACCTACATTATATTTATTAATCCCTAATCTGCCGCCCCCTATGTCGCCGCCACCTACATTTATTAACCCCTAATCTGCCGCCCCCAATGTCACCGCCACTATATTAAAGTTATTAACCTCTAAACCTAACACCCCGTAACTTAAATATAATTAAAAGAAATCTAAATAAAATTACTATAATTAACTAAATTATTCCTATTGAAAACTAAATACTTACCTGTAAAATAAACACTAAGCTAGCTACAATATAACTAATAGTTACATTTTAGCTAGCTTAGGGTTTATTTTTATTTTCCAGGCAAGTTTGTATTTATTTAACTATTTAATAACTACCTAGCTAAAATAAATATAAATTGACCTGTAAAATAAAACCTAACCTAAGTTACAATTACACCTAACACTACACTATAATTAAATAAATTAACTAAATTAACAGCAATTAAATAAAATTATCTAAAGTACAAACCCCCCCACTAAGATTTTTAAACTAATTACACCTAATCTAATCCCCCTAACAAAATAAAAAAGCCCCCACAAAATAAAAAAAAGCCCTACCCTAAATTACAAATAGCCCTTAAAAACATAATTTATGCTTACCTGATAAATTTATTTCTCTTGTAGTGTAGTCAGTCCACGGGTCATCCATTACTTATGGAATATATCTCTTCCTAACAGGAAGCTGCAAGAGGATCACCCAGCAGAGCTGCTACATAGCTCCTCCCCTCACATGTCATATTCAGTCATTCGACCAAAGCAGACGAGAAAGGAGAAACCATAGGGTGCAGTGGTGACTGGAGTTTAATTAAAATTTAGGCCTGCCTTAAAGACAGGGCGGGCCGTGGACTGACTACACTACAAGAGAAATAAATTTATCAGGTAAGCATAAATTATGTTTTCTCTTGTTAAGTGTAGTCAGTCCACGGGTCATCCATTACTTATGGAATACCAATACCAAAGCTAAAGTACACGGATGAAGGGAGGGACAAGGCAGGAACATTAAACAGAAGGAACCACTGCCTGAAGTATCTTTCTCCCAAAAATAGCCTCTGAAGAAGCAAAAGTGTCAAATTTGTAAAATTTTGAAAAGGTGTGAAGCGAAGACCAAGTCGCAGCCTTGCAAATCTGTTCAACAGAGGCCTCATTTTTAAAGGCCCAGGTGGAAGCCACAGCTCTAGTAGAATGAGCTGTAATCCTTTCAGGAGGCTGCTGTCCAGCAGTCTCATAGGCTAAACGTATTATGCTACGAAGCCAAAAAGAGAGAGAGGTAGCCGAAGCCTTTTGACCTCTTCTCTGTCCAGAGTAAACGACAAACAGGGAAGAAGTTTGACGAAAATCTTTAGTTGCCTGCAAATAGAACTTCAGGGCACGGACTACGTCCAAATTATGCAAAAGTCGTTCCTTCTTTGAAGAAGGGTTAGGACACAGTGATGGAACAACAATCTCTTGATTGATATTCCTGTTAGTAACTACCTTAGGTAAGAACCCAGGTTTAGTACGCAGAACTACCTTGTCTGAATGAAAAATCAGATAAGGAGAATCACAATGTAAGGCAGATAACTCAGAGACTCTTCGAGCCGAGGAAATAGCCATCAAAAACAAAACTTTCCAGGATAACAGCTTGATATCAATGGAATGAAGGGGTTCAAATGGAACGCCTTGAAGAACATTAAGAACTAAGTTTAAGCTCCACGGCGGAGCAACAGTCTTAAACACAGGCTTAATCCTAGTTAAAGCCTGACAAAAAGCCTGAACGTCTGGAACTTCAGCCAGACGTTTGTGTAGAAGAATAGACAGAGCAGAAATCTGTCCCTTTAACGAACTAGCAGATAAGCCCTTTTCTAAACCCTCTTGTAGAAAAGACAATATCCTAGGAATCCTAACCTTACTCCATGAGTAACTCTTGGATTCGCACCAATATAAATATTTACGCCATATCTTATGGTAAATTTTTCTGGTAACAGGCTTCCTAGCCTGTATTAAGGTATCAATAACCGAATCCGAGAAGCCACGCTTTGATAGAATCAAGCGTTCAATCTCCATGCAGTCAGCCTCAGAGAAATTAGATTTGGATGTTTGAAAGGACCCTGAATTAGAAGGTCCTGTCTCAGAGGCAGAGACCACGGTGGACAGGACGACATGTCCACTAGGTCTGCATACCATGTCCTGCGTGGCCACGCAGGCGCTATCAGAATCACCGAAGCTCTCTCCTGTTTGATCTTGGCAATCAAACGAGGAAGCATCGGGAATGGTGGAAACACATAAGCCATGTTGAAGACCCAAGGGGCTGTCAGAGCATCTATCAGCACCGCTCCCGGGTCCCTGGACCTGGATCCGTAACAAGGAAGCTTGGCGTTCTGGCGAGACGCCATGAGATCCAGATCTGGTTTGCCCCAACGAAGAATCAGTTGAGCAAAGACCTACGGATGAAGTTCCCACTCCCCCGGATGAAAAGTCTGGCGACTTAGAAAATCCGCCTCCCAGTTCTCTACGCCTGGGATGTAAATCGCTGACAGGTGGCAAGAGTGAGACTCTGCCCAGCGAATTATCTTTGAGACTTCCAACATCGCTAAGGAACTTCTGGTTCCCCCTTGATGGTTGATGTAAGCCACAGTCGTGATGTTGTCCAACTGAAATCTGATGAACCTCAGAGTTGCTAACTGAGGCCAAGCTAGGAGAGCATTGAATATTGCTCTTAATTCCAGAATATTTATTGGGAGGAGTTTCTCCTCCTGAGTCCATAATCCCTGAGCTTTCAGGGAGTTCCAGACTGCGCCCCAGCCTAGAAGGCTGGCGTCTGTTGTTACAATCGTCCAATCTGGCCTGCGAAAGGTCATCCCCTTGGACAGATGTGGCCGAGAGAGCCACCATAGAAGAGAATCTCTGGTCTCTTGATCCAGACTTAGTAGGGGGGACAAATCTGAGTAATCCCCGTTCCACTGACTTAGCATGCACAATTGCAGCGGTCTGAGATGCAGGCGCGCAAATGGTACTATGTCCATTGCCGCTACCATTAAGCCGATTACTTCCATGCACTGAGCTACTGACGGGTGTGGAATGGAATGAAGGACACGGCAAGCATTTAGAAGTTTTGATAACCTGGCCTCTGTCAGGTAAATTTTCATCTCTACAGAATCTATAAGAGTCTCTAGAAAGGGAACTCTTGTAAGTGGTAATAGAGAACTCTTTTCCACGTTCACCTTCCACCCATGCGACCTCAGAAATGCCAGAACTATCTCTGTATGAGACTTGGCAGTTTGAAAACTTGACGCTTGTATCAGAATGTCGTCTAGGTACGGAGTCACCGCTATGCCTCGCGGTCTTAGTACCGCCAGAAGTGAGCCCAGAACTTTTGTAAAGATTCTTGGAGCCGTAGCTAATCCGAAGGGAAGAGCTACAAGTTGGTATTGCCTGTCTAGGAAAGCAAATCTTAGGTACCGATAATGATCCTTGTCAATCGGTATGTGAAGGTAGGCATCCTTTAAATCCACTGTGGTCATGTACTGACCCTCTTGGATCATGGGAAGGATGGTTCGAATAGTTTCCATTTTGAATGATGGAACTCTTAGAAATTTGTTTAGGATTTTTAAGTCCAAGATTGGTCTGAAGGTTCCCTCTTTCTTGGGAACCACAAATAGATTTGAATAGAATCCCTGCCCGTGTTCCGTCCACGGAACTGGGTGGATCACCCCCATTAGTAAAAGGTCTTGTACACAGCGTAGAAACGCCTCTTTCTTTATTTGGTTTGCTGATAACCTTGAAAGATGAAATCTCCCTCGTGGAGGAGAAGTTTTGAAGTCCAGGAGATATCCCTGAGATATGATCTCCAACGCCCAGGGATCCTGGACATCTCTTGCCCAAGCCTGGGCGAAGAGAGAAAGTCTGCCCCCCACTAGATCCGTTTCCGGATAGGGGGCCCTCTCTTCATGCTGTCTTGGAGGCAGCAGCAGGTTTCTTGGCCTGCTTGCCCTTGTTCCAGGACTGGTTAACTTTCCAGCCCTGCCTGTAACGAGCAACAGCTCCTTCCTGTTTTGGAGCGGAGGAAGTTGATGCTGCTCCAGCCTTGAAGTTACGAAAGGCACGAAAATTCGACTGTTTGGCCTTTGATTTGGCCCTGTCCTGAGGTAGAGCATGGCCCTTACCTCCCGTAATGTCAGCTATAATTTCTTTCAAGCCGGGCCCGAATAAGGTCTGCCCTTTGAAAGGAATATTAAGCAATTTAGATTTAGAAGTCACGTCAGCTGACCAGGATTTAAGCCATAGCGCTCTGCGCGCTTGGATGGCGAATCCGGAGTTCTTAGCCGTAAGTTTGGTTAAATGTACGACGGCATCAGAAACAAATGCGTTAGCTAGCTTAAGTGTTTTAAGCTTGTTCATAATTTCATCCAATGGAGCTGTGCGAATGGCCTCTTCCAGAGACTCAAACCAGAATGCCGCCGCAGCAGTGACAGGCGCAATGCATGCAAGGGGCTGTAAGATAAAACCTTGTTGAACAAACATTTTCTTAAGGTAACCCTCTAATTTCTTATCCATTGGATCTGAAAAGGCACAACTATCCTCCACCGGGATAGTGGTACGCTTAGCTAAAGTAGAAACTGCTCCCTCCACCTTAGGGACCGTCTGCCATAAGTCTCGTGTGGTGGCGTCTATAGGAAACATTTTCCTAAATATGGGAGGAGGGGAAAAGGGCACACCAGGTCTATCCCACTCCTTGCTAATAATCTTTGTAAGCCTTTTAGGTATAGGAAACACGTCAGTACACACCGGTACCGCATAGTATCTATCCAACCTACATAATTTTTCTGGAATTGCAACCGTGTTACAATCATTCAGAGCCGCTAATACCTCCCCTAGCAATATGCGGAGGTTCTCAAGCTTAAATTTAAAATTAGAAATCTCTGAATCCAGTCTCCCTGGATCAGATCCGTCACCCACAGAATGAAGCTCTCCGTCTTCACGTTCTGCAAACTGTGACGCAGTATCTGACATGGCTCTCACCTCATCCGCGCGCTCTGTCCTTAACCCAGAGCTATCGCGCTTGCCTCTTAATTCTGGCAATTTAGATAATACTTCTGTCATAACAGTAGCCATGTCTTGCAAAGTGATTTGTAAGGGCCTCCCTGATGTACTTGGCGCCACAAAATCACGCACCTCCTGAGCGGGAGGCGAAGGTACTGACACGTGAGGAGAGTTAGTCGGCATAACTTCCCCCTCGTTGTCTGGTGATAATTTCTTTACATAAATTTCTATTGGGCTCCACATTGGCCTTTAAACATAGTGAACAAAGAGATTCATCTGTGTCAGACATGTTTAAACAGACTAGCAATGAGACTAGCAAGCTTGGAAATACTTTTCTAAATAAATTTACAAGCAATATAAAAAACGCTACTGTGCCTTTAAGAAGCACAAAAAGCTGTCACAGTTGAAATAACAATGAACCAAATAGTTATAGCAACCAATTTTTCACAGTAAATGTATTAAGTTAGCAAAGGATTGCACCCACCAGCAAATGGATGATTAACCCCTTAATACCCAAAAACGGATTAACAATTTAATAATTAACGTTTTTATCACAGTCAAAACACACTGTCACAGGTCTGCTGTGACTGATTACCTCCCTCAAAATGAATTTTGAAGACCCCTGAGCTCTCTAGAGACGATCTGGATCATGGAGGATGAAGTAGACAGATTGTGACTGAATTTTTACTGCGCAAAAAAGCGCTAAAATAGGCCCCTCCCACTCATATTACAACAGTGGGGAAGCTCAGAAAACTGTTTCTATGCAGAAAACAAGATGGCCATGTGGTAAAAATCATGCCCCAATAAGTTTTATCACCAAGTACCTCACAAAAAAACGATTAACATGCCAGTAAACGTTTTAAACATACATTTGAAAAGTTATGAATTGTTATTAATAAGCCTGCTACCAGTCGCTTTTACTGCAGTTAAGGCTCATACATTATTTCAATATTAACAGTATTTTCAGAGTCAATTCCATTCCTTAGAAAAATACATTCAGTGTACACACACTCATCAGCCTAATACCAGTCGCTATCACTGCATTTAAGGCTGAACTTACTTTACATTGGTATCAGCAGTATTTTTTCAGTCAATTCCATTCCTCAGAAAAATAATTACTGCACATACCTCATTTGCAGGGGGGCCCTGCATGCTATTCCCCTTCTCTGAAGTTACCTCACTCCTCAGATGAGAACAGCCAGTGGATCTTAGTTACGTCTGCTAAGATCATAGAAAACGCAGGCAGATTCTTCTTCTAATGCTGCCTGAGAATAAACAGCACACTCCGGTGCCATTTAAAATAACAAACTTTTGATTGTAGAAATAAACTAAGTTAAAAAACACCACAGACCTCTCACAGCGACCTATCTAGTTAGGCTGCAAGAGAATGACTGAATATGACATGTGAGGGGAGGAGCTATGTAGCAGCTCTGCTGGGTGATCCTCTTGCAGCTTCCTGTTAGGAAGAGATATATTCCATAAGTAATGGATGACCCGTAGACTGACTACACTTAACAAGAGAAAGGGCCTTTTGCGGGGCATTGCCCCAAAGTAATCAGCGCTCTTACCTGTAAAAAAAATGACAAATCCCCCCCCCAACAATAAAGCCCACCACCCACACAACCAACCCTACTCTAAAACCCACCCAATACCCCCTTAAAAAACCTAACACTAACCCCTTGAAGATCACCTTACCGGGAGAAGTCTTCACCCAACCGAGCCAAAGTCCTCAACGAAGCCGGGAGAAGTCTTCATCCAAGCCGGACGAAGTGGTCCTCCAGACGGGCAGAAGTCTTCATCCAGACGGCATCTTCTATCTTCATTCATCCGGCGTGGAGCTGGTCCATCTTCAAGACATCCGACGCGGAGCATCCTCTTCAATCGACTAACACAGAATGAAGGTACCTTTAAGTGACGTCATCCAAGATGGCGTCCCTTCAATTCTGATTGGCTGATAGAATTCTATCAGCCAATCGGAATTAAGTTAGAAAAAATCCTATTGGCTGATGCAATCAGCCAATAGGATTGCAGTTCAATCCTATTGGTTGAACCAATCAGCCAATAGGATTGAGCTCGCATTCTATTGGCTGATTGCATCAGCCAATAGGACTTTTTCTACCTTAATTCCGATTGGCTGATAGAATTTTATCAGCCAATTGGAATGGAAGGGACGCCATCTTGGATGACATCACTTAAAGGTACCTACATTCTGTGTTAGCCGTCGATTGAAGAGGATGCTCCGCGTCGGATGTCTTGGAGATGGACCCGTTCCGCGCCGGATGGATGAAGATAGAAGATGCAGTCTGGATGAAGACTTCTGCCCGTCTGGAGGACCACTTCGCCCGGCTTGGATAAAGACTTTTACCCCGGCTTCGTTGAGGACTTCGGCCCGGGATGGGTGAAGACTTCTCCCAGTAAGGTGATCTTCAAGGGGTTAGTGTTTTTTAAGGGGGTATTGGGTGGGTTTTAGAGTAGGGTTGGTTGTGTGGGTGGTGGGTTTTAATGTTGGGGGGGATTTGTAACTTTTTTTACAGGTAAGAGAGCTGATTACTTTGGGGCAATGCCCCACAAAAGGCCCTTTTAAGGGCTATTTGTAATTTAGTGTAGGGTGGGGCTTTTTTATTTTGGGGGGCTTTTTTATTTTGTTAGGGGGATTAGATTAGGTGTAATTAGTTTAAAAGTCTTGTAATTTGTTTATTATTTTCTTTAATTTAGTGTTTGTCTTTTTTGTACTTTAGATAATATTATTTAATTGTATTTAATAGTTGTTAATTTATTTAATTATAGTGTAGTGTTAGGTGGAATTGTAACTTAGGTTATGTTTTATTTTACAGGTAACTGTAGCTAGGTAGTTATTAAATAGTTAATAACTATTTAGTAACTATTCTACCTAGTTAAAATAAATACAAACTTGCCTATAAAATAAAAATAAACCCTAAGCTAGATACAATGTAACTATTAGTTGTATTGTAGCTAGCTTAGGGTTTATTTTTATAGGTAAGTATTTAGTTTTAAATAGGAATTATTTAGTTAATTATAGTAATTTTATTTAGATTTATTTAAAACAGAATTTTACCTGATAAATTACTTTCTCCAACGGTGTGTCCGGTCCACGGCGTCATCCTTACTTGTGGGAATATCTCTTCCCCAACAGGAAATGGCAAAGAGTCCCAGCAAAGCTGGCCATATAGTCCCTCCTAGGCTCCGCCCACCCCAGTCATTCGACCGACGGACAGGAGGAAAAAATAGGAGAAACCATATGGTGTTGTGGTGACTGTAGTTAGAGAAAATAATTCATCGGACCTGATTAAAAAACCAGGGCGGGCCGTGGACCGGACACACCGTTGGAGAAAGTAATTTATCAGGTAAGCATAAATTCTGTTTTCTCCAACATTGGTGTGTCCGGTCCACGGCGTCATCCTTACTTGTGGGAACCATTACCAAAGCTTTAGGACACGGATGAAGGGAGGGAGCAAATCAGGTCACCTAAACGGAAGGCACCACGGCTTGCAAAACCTTTCTCCCAAAAATAGCCTCCGAAGAAGCAAAAGTATAAAATTTGTAAAATTTGGCAAAAGTGTGCAGTGAAGACCAAGTCGCTGCCTTACATATCTGATCAACAGAAGCCTCGTTCTTGAAGGCCCATGTGGAAGCTACAGCCCTAGTGGAGTGAGCTGTGATTCTTTCAGGAGGCTGCCTTCCGGCAGTCTCATAAGCCAATCGCATGATGTTTTTAAGCCAAAAAGAAAGAGAGGTAGAAGTTGCTTTTTGACCTCTCCTTTTACCAGAATAGACGACAAACAGCGAAGAAGTTTGTCTGAAGTCTTTCGTAGCTTCTAAGTAGAATTTTAGAGCACGGACTACATCTAAATTGTGTAGCAAACGTTCCTTCTTTGAAACTGGATTCGGACACAAAGAAGGTACAACTATCTCCTGATTAATATTTTTGTTGGAAACAACCTTTGGTAGAAAACCAGGCTTAGTACGCAAAACAACCTTATCTGAATGGAACACCAGATAGGGTGGAGTACATTGTAGAGCAGATAACTCAGAAACTCTTCTAGCAGAAGAAATAGCAACCAAAAACAAAACTTTCCAAGATAACAACTTAATATCTACGGAATGTAAAGGTTCAAACGGAACCCCTTGAAGAACTGAAAGAACTAGATTTAAACTCCAGGGAGGAGTCAAAGGTCTGTAAACAGGCTTGATCCGAACCAAAGCCTGAACAAATGCTTGAACATCTGGCACAACTGCCAGTCGTTTGTGCAGTAGGACAGATAAAGCAGAAATCTGTCCCTTTAGAGAACTTGCAGATAATCCTTTATCCAAACCTTCTTGTAGAAAGGAAAGAATCCTAGGAATCTTTATCTTATTCCATGGGAATCCCTTGGATTCACACCAGCAGATATATCTTTTCCATATTTTATGGTAAATCTTTCTAGTTACCGGTTTTCTGGCTTGAACCAGAGTATCTATCACGGAATCTGAAAACCCACGCTTTGATAGAATCAAGCGTTCAATCTCCAAGCCGTCAGCTGGAGGGAGACCAGATTTGGATGTTCGAATGGACCCTGAACAAGAAGGTCCTGTCTCAAAGGTAGCTTCCATGGTGGAACCGATGACATATTCACCAGGTCTGCATACCAAGTCCTGCGTGGCCACGCAGGAGCTATCAAGATCACGAGGCCCTCTCCTGTTTGATCCTGGCTACCAGCCTGGGAATGAGAGGAAACGGTGGAAACACATAAGCTAGGTTGAAGGTCCAAGGCGCTACTAGTGCATCCACTAGAGTCGCCTTGGGATCCCTGGATCTGGACCTGTAGCAAGGAACCTTGAAGTTCTGACGGGACGCCATCAGATCCATATCTGGAATGCCCCATAGTTGCGTCAACTGGGCAAGATCTCCGGGTGGAGTTCCCACTCCCCCGGATGGAATGTCTGACGACTCAAATAATCCGCTTCCCAGTTTTCCACACCTGGAATGTGGATCGCAGATAGGTGGCAGGAGTGATTCTCCGCCCATTGTATTATTTTGGTTACTTCTTTCATCGCCAGGGAACTCCTTGTTCCCCCCTGATGATTGAGATACGCAACAGTCGTCATGTTGTCTGATTGGAATCTTATGAATCTGGCTTTTGCTAGCTGAGGCCAAGCCTGGAGAGCATTGAATATCGCTCTTAGTTCCAGAATGTTTATCGGGAGAAGAGACTCTTCCCGAGACCACAGTCCCTGAGCTTTCAGGGATTCCCAGACCGCGCCCCAGCCCACTAGGCTGGCGTCGGTCGTGACGATGACCCACTCTGGACTGCGGAAGCTCATTCCCTGGGATAGGTGATCCTGGGTTAGCCACCAACGGAGTGAGTCTCTGGTCTTCTGATCTACTTGAATCACTGGAGACAAGTCTGTATAATCCTAATTCCACTGTTTCAGCATGCACAGTTGTAATGGTCTTAGATGAATTCGCGCAAAAGGAACTATGTCCATTGCGGCAACCATCAATCCTACTACTTCCATGCACTGAGCTAAGGAAGGACGAGGAATAGAATGAAGAACTTGACAAGCGTTTAGAAGTTTTAACTTTCTGACATCTGTCAAGAAAATCCTCATTTCTAAGGAATCTATTATTGTTCCCAAGAAGGGAACTCTTGTCGACGGAGACAGGGAACTTTTTTCTATGTTCACCTTCCATCCGTGAGATCTGAGAAAGGCCAGAACGATGTCTGAGTGAGCCTTTGCCTTTGAAAGAGACGACGCTTGTACTAGAATGTCGTCCAAGTACGGTACTACTGCAATGCCCCTTGGTCTTAGAACCGCTAGAAGGGATCCGAGTACCTTTGTGAAAATCCTTGGAGCAGTGGCTAACCCGAATGGGAGGGCCACAAACAGGTAATGTTTGTCCAGAAAGGCGAACCTTAGGAACTGATGATGTTCCTTGTGGATAGGTATATGTAGATACGCATCCTTTAGATCCACGGTAGTCATAAATTGACCTTCCTGAATTGTGGGTAGAATCGTTCGAATGGTTTCCATCTTGAACGATGGTACTCTGAGAAATTTGTTTAGGATCTTTAGATCCAGGATTGGTCTGAAAGTTCCCTCTTTTTTGGGAACCACAAACAGATTTGAGTAAAATCCCATTCCTTGTTCCGCCGTTGGAACTGGGTGTATCACTCTCATCTTTAACAGGTCTTCTACACAATGTAAGAATGCCTGTCTCTTTATTTGGTTTGAGGATAAGTGAGACATGTGGAACCTTCCCCTTGGGGGTAGTTCCTTGAATTCCAGAAGATAACCCTGAAAAACTATTTCTAGCGTCCAGGGATCCTGAACATCTCTTGCCCAAGCCTGAGCAAAGAGAGAGAGTCTGCCCCCCACTAGATCCGGTCCCGGATCGGGGGCTACTCCTTCATGCTGTTTTGTTAGCAGCGGTAGGCTTCTTGGCCTGCTTACCCTTGTTCCAGCCTTGCATCGGTTTCCAGGCTGGTTTGGTCTGTGAGGTATTACCCTCTTGTTTAGAGGATGCGGAATTAGAGCCCGGTCCGTTCCTGAAATTACGAAAGGAACGAAAATTAGACTTATTCTTGGCTTTGAAAGGCCTATCTTGTGGGAGGGCGTGGCCTTTTCCCCCAGTGATGTCTGAGATAATCTCTTTCAATTCTGGCCCGAAGAGAGTTTTACCCTTGAAGGGGATATTAAGCAATTTTGTCTTGGATGATACATCCGCTGACCAAGACTTTAGCCAAAGCGCTCTGCGCGCCACAATTGCAAACCCTGAATTTTTCGCCGCTAATCTAGCTATTTGCAAAGCGGCATCTAAAATAAAAGTTAGCCAACTTAAGTGCGTGAACTCTGTCCATAACCTCCTCATATGGAGTCTCTCTACTGAGCGACTTTTCTAGTTCCTCGAACCAGAACCACGCTGCTGTAGTGACAGGAACAATGCACGAAATGGGTTGAAGAAGGTAACCTTGCTGTATAAAAATCTTTTTAAGCAAACCCTCCAATTTTTTATCCATAGGATCTTTGAAAGCACAATTATCCTCGATAGGAATAGTAGTGCGCTTGTTTAGAGTAGAAACTGCCCCCTCGACCTTAGGGACTGTCTGCCATAAGTCCTTTCTAGGGTCCACCATAGGAAATAATTTCTTAAATATAGGAGGGGGAACAAAAGGTATGCCGGGCTTCTCCCATTCCTTATTCACTATGTCCGCCACCCGCTTGGGTATAGGAAAAGCGTCGGGGTGCACCGGAACCTCTAGGAACTTGTCCATCTTGCATAATTTTTCTGGAATGACCAGGTTGTCACAATCATCCAGAGTAGATAACACCTCCTTAAGCAGTGCGCGGAGATGTTCTAATTTAAATTTAAATGTCACAACATCAGGTTCAGCCTGTTGGGAAATTTTTCCTGAATCTGAAATTTCCCCATCTGACAAAACCTCCCTCATGGCCTCTTCAGATTGGTGTGAGGGTATGACAGAACAATTATCATCAGCGCCTTCCTGCTCTTCAGTGTTTAAAACAGAGCAATCGCGCTTTCTCTGATATGCAGGCATTTTGGATAAAATATTTGCTATGGAGTTATCCATTACAGCCGTCAATTGTTGCATGGTAATAAGCATTGGCGCGCTAGAAGTACTAGGTGCCTCCTGCGTGGGCAAAACTGGTGTAGACACAGAAGGAGATGATGTAGAACCATGTCTACTCCCTTCATCTGATGAATCATCTTGGGCAACTTCATTATCTGTGACAGTACTGTCCTTACTTTGTTTGGACGCTTTAGCACAATTATCACATAATTAAGAAGGGGGAGACACATTGACTTTCATACATATAGAACATAGCTTATCTGAAGGCACAGACATGTTAAACAGGCTTAAACTTGTCAGCAAAACACAAAAACCGTTTTAAATCAAAACCGTTACTGTCTCTTTAAATTTTAAACAGAGCACACTTTATTACTGAATATGTGAAAAAATATGAAGGAATCATTCAAAATTTACCAAAATTTCACCACAGTGTCTTAAAGCATTAAAAGTATTGCACACCAATTTTCAGAGCTTTAACCCTTAAAATAACGAAACCGGAGCCGGTTACAGATTTAACCCCTCTACAGTCCCAGCTACAGCCTCTGCTGCGACTCTACCAAACCAAGAGGGGAATACGATACCAAATGACGCCTTCTAGGAGCTTTTCCAACTATTTTCAGGTCGTCACACATGCATCTGCATGTCTTGCTCTCAAAAACAACTGCGCAGTAATGGCGCGGAAATGAGGCTCAGCCTACAACTGGGAAGGCCCTTCCTGACTGGAAAAGGTGTCTAACATAGTGCCTGACGTTAAAAAACGTTCCCCAAGTTTATAAATGTGAAATACCAGCATAAACATGTATAAAATGCCCAAATAAAGCAATTGATTTTGCCCATAAAAGTGTCTACCAGTTTTACAGCCCATATTAAGCCCTTTATTCTGCTTGAGACTAAGAAAATGGCTTACCGGTCCCCATGAGGGGAAATGACAGCCTTCCAGCATTACACAGTCTTGTTAGAAATATGGCTAGTCATACCTTAAACAGAAAAGTCTGCTAACTGTTTCCCCCAACTGAAGTTACTTCATCTCAACAGTCCTATGTGGAAACAGCAAAGGATTTTAATTACTGTCTGCTAAAATCATCTTCCTCTCACAAACAGAATTCTTCATCTCTTTCTGTTTCAGAGTAAATAGTACATACCAGCACTATTTTAAAATAACAAACTCTTGATAGTAGAATAAAAAACTACAACTAAACACCACATACTCTTAACCATCTCCGTGGAGATGTTGCCCGTGCAACGGCAAAGAGAATGACTGGGGTGGGCGGAGCCTAGGAGGGACTATATGGCCAGCTTTGCTGGGACTCTTTGCCATTTCCTGTTGGGGAAGAGATATTCCCACAAGTAAGGATGACGCCGTGGACCGGACACACCAATGTTGGAGAAATTATATTTAAGTTAGGGGGTGTTAGGGTTAGAGGTTAATAAATTTAGTATAGTGGCGGCGACGTTGGGGGCGGCAGATTAAGTGTTAATAAATGTAGGTAAATGTCAGCGATGTTAGGGACGGCAGATTAGGGGTTAATAATATTTAACTAATGTTTGCGAGGCGGAAGTGTGGCGGTTTAGGGATTAATATATTTATTATAGTGGCAGCGTTGTCCGGTTCCGCAGATTAGGGGTTAAATTAATTTTAGTGTTTGCGATGCGGGAGGGCCTCGGTTTAGGGGTTAATAGGTAGTTTATGGGTGTTAGTGTACTTTTTAGCACTTTAGTTATGAGTTTTATGCTATGGCGTTGTACCATAAAACTCTTAACTACTGACTTTAAAATGCGGTACCAGTCTTGATAGGAGAGGGTCTACCGCTCACTTTTTGTCAGACTCGTAATACCGGCGCTATGCAAGTCCCATTGAAAAATAGGATACGTAATTTACATAAGTGGATTTGCGGTATTTCCAAGTCTGGCCAAAAAAGTGAGCGGTACACCTGTACCTGCAAGACTCGTAATACCAGCTGGCGTTAAAAAGCAGCGTTAGGACCGTCCAACGCTGCTTTTAAAGCCTAACGAACAACTCGTAATCTAGCCGCTTATTTTTTATATAAGGGGTAGCATAAATGTTAGAAGTAAAGCAAGGACCACCTATCCGCCTTCTAACTGCTAAAAGCCACCATGACTCTTACTAAAGAGATTGACATGGACACAGCAAAACCCCAATCCTTGCTTGCAGGGAAAAGTACCCATTAAAAGATTACATATTTTCAGACACATCCTCCCGTGACAGAGGCAAAGAGAATGACTGGGGATTATGGGTAAGGGAAGTGACACTAAACAGCTCTGCTGGGGTGCTCTTTGCCTCCTCCTGCTGGCCAGGAGTTGAATCCCCACTAGTAATTGGAATAAAATTGTGGACTCCATGCCATAGGAAAGAAAAGGGTATTGAGAACCCTAGAAAATATTCTTGAAGCTGTTGCTAGGCCAAATGGTAGAGCAACAAAACTGCAAATACCTTCTTTCAGAAAAGAGAACCTCAGGAACTGGTAGTGTGTTATAGGTGTATAGGGATGTGAAGGTAAGCATGCTGTAAATCTATTGTTGACAGAAAATGACCTTGTTGAACAAAAAGTAGAACAATCCTTATAGTTTCCTTTTTTGAAAGTTGGTATAATTACAAATTTGTTTAGAGTTTCAGATCCAGAATTTGTCTGAAAGAATTTTCCTTCCTTGTTACAATGATGAGATTTGAATAAAATCCCATCCGTTGTTCCTGTAAAGGAACTGGAACAATTACTCCCATATATTCTAGATCTGAGACAGATTTATTTTAGAAAAGCCAGAGGATTCATAGGATGTTTCTGGAATATGGGTGAGAAAAAAACTCCCCATAGGAGGTCATATTTTGAATCCAATTAGATTTAAATCTGCCCTCAGAAATACTGGGTTGGGAGTCGTACCTTCATGAGGTCTTAAAGGCTGGATTCTTATTCTGATTGGATTTATTCCAAATTAAAAATGGTCTCCAGACTGAATTAAAGGGTTTAGAAATAATATAATTCATTTGAGACCCAAATATTGCTTTCCTTGGAAAGAAAAGAACAGTAATCTAATTTAGACACCATGTCAGCATTCCAGGATTAAAGACATAAGGCTTTTCTGGTAAAGAATAGCTAGAGACATGTTTTGATGTTGATTTTCATAATATAAAATATTGCATTGCAAATAAAATTATTTGCATCTTGAAATAAATTTAAAAAAATAGAATATTCAGGGTCAGTGGAAAACGGATATGTAAGCCTGGTTAACCAGAAAGTAGAAGCAGTAGCCACGTCAGAAATAGATATAGCTGGTTAAAGGACTTTTGGCCTTTCTTAATATAGCCAGTATGTAATATGCCCTTCTTAGATAAGATTAAAGTTTTTTTAATCAAAAGGGTCTTAAAAAGAAGTACTGTCAACTAGAGGAATAGTAGTGTGTTCAGCTAAAGTGGAAATGGTCCCATCAACTTTGTGAACCGTTTCCCATAACGCTAAGTTCAATAGCAGGTAAAGAATAAAGAAGGGTTAAAAGAGACACCTGGTTTAGACCATTCCTTAGCAATCATGTCAGAGACAGCATCAGGTATAGGGAAAATCTCAGGGAGATTGACAACAGTTTTATATATTCAATTCAAATTATAACAGGATTTATCAACAAAAGGTTTAGCTTCTTTGATTTGTAAAGTTTAATTTTTTGTAACTGTAGTTTTTTTTTGTAATGTAGGTTTTTTATTTTTTGTAATTATTTTTTTACAAGTATTGTTAGTTTTTTTTTTTAGTGTAAGCTTAGGTTTTAATTTTGTTTTACAGGTAAGTTTTTATTTTTTTTAAGGTAGTATTTTTACTTTAATTTAGGTGTATTTTAATTGGAGTTAAGTTAGGGAGTGTTAGGTTAGGGGGTTTAGATATTAGTTTAATACTTTGCGATGCAGGGGGGGATGCGGTTTAGGGGTTAATAGTCTTATTTAGTGGGGGCTGGGGGTTTAGGGGTTAATAGTTTTATTTATTGATTGTGATGCGGGAGTGGCGGTATAGGGGTTAATGGTTTTATTTATTGGTTGTGATGCGGAGGGGCGGTTTAGGAGTTAATGTTGTAGTTTATGGGTGTAGCTGTACTTTGTAAGGTATTTTTCATGTGTTTTGTGAAACTTTTTTGTTTTGCGAAACACATTACTACAGGTCTTTGAGTGCAGAATGGATCGTTGCAATAAAGGCCATATTGCACAAGGTAAAGACTGAAGGCACTACTTGTAATACCAAATCAATGACCATTCCGCACGCAAAGACCATATCACACGCACAAAAGCCATACCACGTGACTTGTAATCTAGGTCTTAGTGTTTAATGTCCCTTTAATGTCTCTGACATCCTCTGTTCTTTGTCACACAGTCTAATAGCGTCCTTTCTCCCCAACTTTCCATCTAGTTCGTTCATCTCACCACCCAGTGCCATCAACTTTTGTTTTGTAATACTGAACCCTATTATCACTGCCCAACACACACATTTAACAAAAGCCTCCTTCTGTATAAAAGAGTGAAAGATTATTTCTCTGAAAAAAAACAAAGAAAAATATCTGATGGCTGATAAAAATACAAAGTTTTTTTTATTTTTTTTTTAATTATATCAGTTCAATCTGTTCCTCAGTTATCTTGAGTACTAGGGCAGCACATTTCATAAAAGCACTCTGTTTACAGCACTTTACAAATCACTGAAAAAAACATAAACAAGAGTGAACATACCACTGGCTCCAAGACAGAGGGCTAGATTACAATTTGCACGCTACCATCAGTGCAGGTTGCGATAACCAATATTGTGACAGTGCTAACTTGCGCGTGTATTACAAGTTGAAAATAAACACGTGTGTGTGTGTGTGTATATATATATATATATATATATATATATATATATATATATATATATATGTGTGTATGTATGTATAAGTGTGTGTATACATATATATATGTGTATTTATGTGTTTATATATGTATATACATACATATATACACGTTTATACATATATACACTTATATATACACTTTGGGGCCCTTTGGACTAACACTGCTATTCCAATCAACATTTGTATATACACCGGTTACCATGGCTACCCCCGGACCTGCGCAGTGGTGCAGGGAGAACGCCATGGCCACTTCCGGTTTCGGCAGTTCACGCTTGGTGGAGGGTAAAGTATATATTTCACTTATTTTAAGCTACACATTATGGTCTGAGGACGGGCTTATTACCCCGAAACGTCACTGTATAAGATTTGTATTAAATTACAATATTTTGCTAAGTCCCGGTGAG
This sequence comes from Bombina bombina, assembly GCF_027579735.1. NCBI lineage: Eukaryota > Metazoa > Chordata > Amphibia > Anura > Bombinatoridae > Bombina > Bombina bombina. The sequence goes on along the minus strand of NC_069499.1, from coordinate 1,459,246,408 downwards.
TGCATCCTTCTTTACTATATATATATATATATATATATATATATATATATATATATATATATATATATATATATATATATATATTTATTTTCTCATTGTTTTGTTTTTTTTTCTTCTTCTTTGTGAAGAGCATTGGAATGTTAAATATTCATAACTACCTTCGGGTTTAGAGCAGTTGGTCTAATTCAGTGTCGGGTTAGGGTGCGAGTGATCATTATTATTTTTTATTTTGTTCTGCATGCTCCATTGAAGTCTATGGGGAAAATAAATTAACACTGTCATGATATCCGAAGTCTGGAAGTTAGTGTGCATCGGGTTTCGCTCATGCGCAAACAACTTACTTTCAACTTGAGAAAAGAAAAAAAAATGTAGCGCGCCACATGTAATCTGGCCCAGAATTGGCTAAACAGTTTAAGAAAAACAGCAGCACTCACCAGAATTGGCTAAACTTTAAAAGGATAGTGAAGTAAAAATTAAACATTTACAATTAAGATAGAGCACAGAATTTTAAACAACTTTCCAGTTTTTTTCTCATCAAATTTGCTTTGCTCTCTTGCTATCCTTTGTCTAAAAGGTAGGCTCAGGAGCAGCAATGCACTACTAAGAGCTAGCTGAATACATCTGGTGAGCAAATGACAAGAGGCATATGTGTTTAACCACCAAAAAGCAAGCTTCCAGTAGTGAATTGCTGTCCCTGAACCTACCTAGGTTTACTCTTCAACAAAAGTTACCAAGAGAATTCATTACATTTGATAGTAAATTGGAAAGTTGTTTAAAAATGACATGCTCTATCCAAATCATGACATTTTAATTTTGACTTTGCTGTTCCTTTAAACTGTTTGTTTTTGCTAATAACAGATTATCCCTGTGATATCACTCTGATGATCTCATCCTACAAACAGGACATATGTGACACTCTGTGCCAATCAGTGGGTCTCTGTATTTGGGAGCATACATTTTAGTAATTCCTGCTTGAAAAATCATTAGAAGAAATATTATAGATGTAATGTTTTGATATCTCCTACACCCTAGTAACTGCATTAATACAATCACTTAACATGGTCAGTGGTATGTTCAGAATAAGTTCTGCACGTATTGGGATGGCAAATTGCCAGTCTGATCTTTCAAACATAAATTCAGTTTTTCAGACAAAATCTAAACCGGATACACAACTTTATACCTCAGTGTGTGTCTCCTCACTATATTCTAGCACCAGTTGACCCCAGAAAGGTGGTAAAGGTCCAATTCTGTCCTTACTAACTGGCTGAACTGCAAATTCCAGCCGCCCTGGAGCAGGGGGACAGGGATCAGGCACTGCCAGATCAACCACACGGTAGATACAAGCATGTGCCAGACCAAGGAAGTGAGCCTGGGAAGGCGGAGCCATGTGGCAGGTGACACCGCGGCAGTATATGCGAAAGTGGCTGGCACTGCCCACAGGGTGGACCCAACGCAGTGTAAGACTGACAAATAGCTTCTTGGTCTCTGGATCTCTGTGCCAGCGTAGAAGAGACAGCGTCAGAGATGAGGGTTGTGGGGGAATGGAAGGAGCTTCAGAGACATCCAGAACCTGCAAAAAATTAGAGAGGCATTTCTTAGTACTGAGTGTGGGGGGTCATGGGAGAGTGATGAAAGTCAGGAATAACGAGAAAACAGAATTTATGCATACCTGATAAATTTCTTTCTCTTGTGATGTATCAAGTCCACGGATTCATCCATACTTGTGGGATATTCTCCTTCCCTACAGGAACTGGCAGAGAGAGCACCTACAGCAGAGCTGTCTATATAGCTCCTCCCTTAGCTCCACCCCCCCAGTCATTCGACCGAAGGCAAGGAAGAAAAAGGAGAAACTATAGGGTGCAGTGGTAACTGCAGTTTTTAAAAATAAAAATATACTACCTGTCTTAAATAGACAGGGCGGGCCGTGGACTCGATACATCACAAGAGAAAGAAATTTATCAGGTAAGCATAAAACACAATTTATGCTTACCTGATAAATTTATTTCTCTTGTGGTGTATCCAGTCCACGGATCATCCATTACTTGTGGGATATTCTCATTCCCAACAGGAAGTTGCAAGAGGAAACCCACAGCAGAGCTGTAATATAGCTCCTCCCCTAACTGTCATAGCCAGTCATTCGACCGAAAACAAGCCGAGAAAGGAGGAACCATAGGGTGCAGTGGTTACTGTAGTTTAAATTTAAAAATTACCTGCCTTAAAATGACAGGGCGGGCCGTGGACTCGATACACCACAAGAGAAATAAATTTATCAGGTAAGCATAAATTGTTTTTTCTCTTGTAAGGTGTATCCAGTCCACGGATCATCCATTACTTGTGGGATACCAATACCAAAGCTAAAGTACACGGATGAAGGGAGGGACAAGGCAGGAACTTAAATGGAAGGAAACACTGCCTGTAAAACCTTTCTCCCAAATATAGCCTCCGAAGAAGCAAAAGTATCAAATTTGCAAAATTTTGAAAAAGTATGAAGCGAAGACCAAGTCGTCGCTTTGCAAATCTGTTCAAAAGACGCCTCATTTTTAAAGGTCCAAGTGGAAGCTACAGCTCTAATGGAATGAGCTGTAATCCTTTCAGGAGGCTGCTGTCCAGCAGTCTCATAGGCTAAGCGGATTAAGCTTCTTAGCCAAAAAGGAGGAGAGGTTGCCGAAGCCTTTTGATCTCTCCTCTGTCCAGAGAAGACAACAAACCAAGCAGATGTTTGACGAAAAACTTTAGTAGCTTGTAAGTAAAAACTTTAAAGCACGGACCACGTCCAGATTGTGAAACACAAGGACGGAAAAACAATCTCTTGATTGATATTCTTGTTAGATACCACCTTAGGTAAAAGCCCAGATTTGGTACGCCGGACTACCTTATCCGTATGAAAAATCAGATAAGGAGAATCACATTGTAAGGCAGATAACTCAGAGACTCTACGAGCCGAGGAAATAGCTACCAAAAAAAGGACTTTCCAAGATAAAAGTTTGATATCTATGGAAGGAAGAGGTTCAAATGGAACTTCTTGAAGAACCTTAAGAACCAAGTTTAAGCTCCATGGTGGAGCAACCGGTTTAAACACAGGCTTGATTCTAACTAAAGCCTGACAAAATGCCTGAACGTCTGGAACATCTGCCAGACGCTTAACTAGCTGACAATCCTTTTTCCAAACCTTATTGGAGAAAAGATAATATCCTAGGAATCCTGACCTTACTCCATGAGTAACCCTTAGATTCACACCAATAAAGATATCTACGCCATACCTTATGGTAAATTTTCCTGGTGACAGGCTTTCGTGCCCGTATTAAGGTATCAATAACTGACTCGGAGAAGCCACGCTTTGATAAAATCAAGCGTTCAATCTCTAGGCAGTCAGCCGCAGAGAAATTAGATTTGGATGGTTGGAAGGACCCTGAAGTAGAAGGTCCTGTCTCAGAGGCAGAGACCATGGTGGACAGGATGACATGTCCACTAGATCTGCATACCAGGTCCTGCGTGGCCACGCAGGTGCTATCAGAATCACCGATGCTCTCTCCTGCTTGATCTTGGCAATCAGTCGAGGGAGCAGAGGAAACGGTGGAAACACATAAGTCAGGTTGAAAGAACAGGGCGCTGCAAGAGCATCTATCAGTGTCGCCTTGGGATCCCTGGACCTGGATCCGTAACACGGAAGCTTGGCATTCTGGCGAGATGCCATGAGATCCAGTTCTGGTTTGCCCCAACGATGAATCAGTTGTGCAAATACCTCCGGATGGAGTTCCCACTCTCCCGGATGAAAAGTCTGACGACTTACAAAATCCGCCTCCCAGTGCTCTACACCTGGGATATGGATAGCTGATAGGTGGCAAGAGGGAATCTCTGCCCAGCGAATTATTTTTGAACTTATAACATCTCTAGGGAACTTCTTGTTCCCCCTTGATGGTTGATGTAAGCTACAGTCATGATGTTGTCCGACTGAAATCTGATGTACCTCAGAGTTGCTAACTGAGGCCAAGCTTGAAGAGCCTTGAATATCGCTGTTAGTTCCAGAATATTTATTGGAAGGAGAGACTCCTCCTGAGTCCACGATCCCTGAGCCTTCAGGGAGTTCCAGACTGCATCCCAACCTAGAAGGCTGGCATACCTTTGGACAGATGGACCCGAGATAGCTACCAGGGAAAATAATCCCTGGTCTCTTGGTCCAGATTCAGTTGAGGGGACAAATCTGCGTAATCCCCGCTCCACTGACTGAGCATGCATAGTTGCAGCGGTCTGAGATGTAAGCGTGCAAACGGCACTATGTCCATTGCCGCTACCATTAAGCCGATTACTTCCATACACTGAGCCACCGAAGGGCGCGGAATGGAATGAAGAACCCGGCAGGAATTTAGAAACTTTGATAACCTGGACTCAGTCAGGTGAATTTTCATTTCTATAGAATCTATCAGAGTCCCTAGAAAGGAAACTCTTGTGAGTGGGGATAGAGAACTCTTTTCCTCGTTCACTTTCCACCCATGCGACCTCATAAATGCCAGTACTACGTCCGTATGAGACTTGGCAATTTGGAAGTTTGACGGCTGTATCAGGATGTCGTCTAAATAAGGGGCTACTGCTATGCCCCACGGCCTTAGGACCGCCATAAGTGACCCTAGAACCTTTGTAAAGATTCTTGGGGCTGTAGCTAATCCAAAGGGAAGAGCTACAACTGGTAATGCCTGTCTTGAAAGGCAAACCTGAGAAACCGATGATGATCTTTGTGTATTGGAATGTGAAGATAAGCATCCTTTAGATCCACTGTAGTCATATATTGACCCTCCTGGATCAGTGGTAGGATGGTACGAATAGTTTCCATCTTGAACGACGGAACTTTGAGGAATTTGTTTAAGATCTTTAGATCCAAAATTGGTCTGAAGGTTCCCTCTTTTTTGAGAACCACAAACAGATTTGAGGAAAAACCCTGTTCCTGTTCACTCCCATAACTAGGAGGTCTCGTACACAGTGTAAGAATGCCTCTCTCTTTATCTGGTTTGCAGATAATTGTGAAAGGTGAAATCTCCCTTTTGGGGGGGAAGCTTTGAAGTCCAGAAGATATCCCTGGGATATAATTTCCAGCGCCCAGGGCGAAGAGTGAAAGTCTGCCCCCTACTAGATCCGTTACCGTATAGGGGGCCGTTCCTTCATGCTGTCTTAGAGGCAGCAGCAGGCTTTTTTGACCTGCTTACCTTTTTTCCAGGTCTGGTTTGGTCTCCAGACCATCTTAGATTGAGCAAAAGTTCCCTCTTGTTTATTATTAGAGGAAGTTGATGCCGCACCTGCCTTGAAGTTTTGAAAGGCACGAAAATTAGACTGTTTGGCCCTAGATTTGGACCTGTCCTGAGGAAGGGCATGACCTTTTCCTCCAGTGATATCAGCAATAATCTCCTTCAAACCAGGCCCGAATAGGGTCTGCCCCTTGAATGAAGTGTTAAGTAGCTTAGATTTTGAAGTCACGTCAGCTGACCATGATTTAAGCCATAGCGCTCTGCGCGCCTGTATAGCAAAACCAGAATTCTTAGTCGTTAGTTTAGTCAAATGAACAATGGCATCAGAAATAAAAGAATTGGCTAGCTTAAGTGCTCTAAGTTTGCCAAGTATGTCATCCAATGGAGTCACTACCTGTAAAGCCTCTTCCAGAGACTCAAACCAGTACGCCGCAGCAGCAGCAGTGACAGGGGCAATGCATGCAAGGGGCTGTAGGATAAAACCTTGTTGAATAAATATTTTCTTAAGGTAACCTTCTAATTTTTTATCCATTGGATCTAAAAAAGCACAACTGTCCTCGACAGGGATAGTAGTACGCTTTGCTAGAGTAGAAACTGCTTCCTCCACCTTAGGAACTGTCTGCCATAAGTCCCGTGTGGTGGCGTCTATTGGAAACATTTTTCTAAAAATAGGAGGGGAAGAGAACGTCACACCTGGTCTATCCCATTCCTTATTAATAATTTTTGTAAACCTTTTAGGTATTGGAAAAACATCAGTACACACCGGCACTGCAAGTATTTATCCAGTCTACACAATTTCTCTGGCACTGCAATGGAATCACAGTCATTCAGAGCAGCTAAAACCTCCCTAAGCAACACGCGGAGGTGTACAAGCTTAAATTTAAATGTAGAAATATTAGAATCAGGTATCTTCCTGAGTCATTAACATCACCCACTGACTGAAGCTCTCTTTCCTCAGCTTCTGCATATTGTGAGGCAGTATCAGACATGGTTCTTAAAGCGTCAGTATGCTCTGCATTTTGTCTCACCCCAGAGCTATCTCGTTTACCTCTAAGTTCAGGTAGTCTGGCTAATACCGCTGACAGTGTATTATCCATGACTGCCGCCATGTCTTGTAAAGTAAACGCTATGGGCGCCCTAGATGTACTTGGCGCCATTTGAGCGCGAGTCCCTTAAGCGGGAGTCAAAGGGTCTGACATGTGGGGAAAGTTAGTCGGCATAACTTCCCACTCGTCAGATTCCTCTGGTGATAATTTTTTTTTTTTTTTTTTAAAAGACAGAAAATGATCTTTATTGCCTAAAATGAAATCAGTACATGTGGTACACATTCTAAGAGGGGGTCCCACCATGGCTTTTAAACATAATGAACAAGGAGTTTCTTCTATGTCAGACATGTTTATACAGACTAGCAATGAGACTAGCAAGCTTGGAAAACACTTTAAATCAAGTTAACAAGCAAATATAAAAAATGGTACTGTGCCTTTAAGAGAAACAAATTTTGTCAGAATTTGAAAAACAGTGAAAAACAGTGAAAAAATGCAGTAAATCAAACGAAATTTTTACAGTGTATGTAATAGACTAGCAGAGCATTGCACCCACTTGCAAATGGATGATTAACCCCTTAGTTCAAAAAACGGATCAAAAAAACGAAATAGACGTTTTTTAACAGTCAAAACCAACTGCCACAGCAAGCTGTAGCCCTACCTTCCCCAATAAACGACTTTGGAAAGCCTTTGGGCCATTTAGAGATGTCCTATAGCATTCAAAGGGCCTTTGAGGGAATCTGGATGTAATTTTAACTGCACAAAAAAAACCTTTAAAATAGGCCCCTCCCACTCATAGTAATACAGTGGAAAGCCTCAGGAAACTGTTTCTAGGCAAAATTTAAGCCAGCCATGTGGAAAAAACTAGGCCCCAATAAAGTTTTATCACCAAAGTATATATAAAAACGATTAAACATGCCAGCAAACGTTTTATATTGTAAATATCATAAGGGTATTACCCCTGGGAGTAAGCATGATACCAGTCGTTATTAAATCACTGTATTCAGGCTTAACTTACATTAATCCGGTATCAGCAGCATTTTCTAGTGTTTTCCATCTCTAGAAAAAATTATAACTGCACATACCTGATAGCAGAATAAACTGCACGCCATTCTCTCGCTGAAGTTTTACCTCATCTGTGTAATCCCCTCAGACATATGTGAGAACAGCAATGGATCTTAGTTACAACCTGCTAAGATCATAGAAACCTCAGGCAGATTCTTCTTCTATTTACTGCCTGAGATAAAATAGCACAACTCCGGTACTATTTAAAAATAACAAACTTTTGATTGAAGAAAATAAACTAGCTATATTTAACCACTCTCTCTTACGACCTCCTTGCTTGTTGAGAGTTGCAAGAGAATGACTGGCTATGACAGTTAGGGGAGGAGCTATATTGCAGCTCTGCTGTGGGTTTCCTCTTGCAACTTCCTGTTGGGAATGAGAATATCCCACAAGTAATGGATGATCCGTGGACTGGATACACCTTACAAGAGAAATTCTGTTTTCTCTTCTGTTTTACCTCATCTGTGTAATCCCCTCAGACATATGTGAGAACAGCAATGGATCTTAGTTACAACCTGCTAAGATCATAGAAACCTCAGGCAGATTCTTCTTCTATTTACTGCCTGAGATAAAATAGCACAACTCCGGTACTATTTAAAAATAACAAACTTTTGATTGAAGAAAATAAACTAGCTATATTTAACCACTCTCTCTTACGACCTCCTTGCTTGTTGAGAGTTGCAAGAGAATGACTGGCTATGACAGTTAGGGGAGGAGCTATATTGCAGCTCTGCTGTGGGTTTCCTCTTGCAACTTCCTGTTGATAATGAGAATATCCCACAAGTAATGGATGATCCGTGGACTGGATACACCTTACAAGAGAAATTCTGTTTTCTCTTGTAAGATGTATCGAGTCCACGGATTCATCCATACTTGTGGGATACCAATACCAAAGCTTTAGGACACGGATGAAGGGAGGGACAAGACAGGTTCCTTAAACGGAAGGCACCACTGCTTGTAGAACCTTTCTCCCAAAAATAGCCTCCGAAGAAGCAAAAGAATTGAATTTGGAAAATTTGGAAAAAGTATGAAGCGAAGACCAAGTCGCCGCCTTACAAATCTGTTCAACAGAAGCCTCATTTTTAAAAGCCCATGTGGAAGCCACTGCTCTAGTAGAATGAGCAGTAATTCTTTCAGGAGGCTGCTGGCCAGCAGTCTCATAAGCCATACGGATGATGCTTTGCAGCCAAAAAGAAAGAGAGGTAGTCGTAGCCTTTTGACCTCTCCGCTTACCAGAATAGACAACAAACAATGAAGATGTTTGACGGAAATCTTTGGTTGCTTGTAAGTAGAACTTTAAAGCACGAACCACATCAAGATTGTGCAACAGACGTTCCTTCTTTGAAGAAGGATTAGGACACAGCGAAGGAACAACAATTTCCTGATTGATATTCCTATTAGAAACAGCCTTAGGAAGGAATCCAGGTTTGGTACGTAAAACCACCTTATCTGCATGGAAAATAAGACAAGGTGAGTCACACTGTAAAGCAGATAACTCAGAAACTCTTCGAGCCAAAGAGATAGCTACTAAAAACAAAACTTTCCAAGAGAGAAGCTTAATATCTATGGAATGCATCGGTTCAAACGGAACCCCTTGAAGAACTTTAAGAACCAAGTTTAGGCTCTATGGCGGAGCAACAGGTTTAAATACAGGCTTGATCCTGACCAAGGCCTGACTAAACGCTTGAACGCCTGGGACATCTGCCAGACGTTTGTGTAAAAGAATAGACAAAGCAGATATTTGTCCCTTTAAAGAACTAGCTGATAATCCCTTCTCCAATCCTTCTTGGAGAAAAGACAAAATTCTAGGATTCCTAATCTTACTCCATGAGTAACCCTTGGATTCACATCAACAAAGATATTTGCGCCAAATCTATGATTTTCCTGGGGACAGGCTTTCTAGCCTGAATCAGGGTATCAATGACCGACTCAGAGAAACCACGCTTTGATAGAATCAGGCGTTCAATCTCCAAGCAATTAGGCGCAGAGAAATTAGATTTGGATGCTTGAACGGACCTTGGATTAGAAGGTCCTGCCTCATTGGCAGAGTCCACGGTGGAACAGATGACATGTCCACCAGGTCTGCATACCAAGTCCTGCGTGGCCACGCATGCGCTATCAGAATCACTGAAGCTCTCTCCTGGGCATGGGAGGAAACGGTGGAAATACATAAGCCAGATTGAAGGACCAGGGCACTGCTAGAGCATCTATCAGTACCGCCTGGGGATCCCGGGATCTGGACACGTAATGCGGAAGTTTGGCGTTCTGTCGGGACGCCATCAGATCCAATTCTGGTGTGCCCCATAGCTGAGTCAGCTGGGCAAATACCTCTGGATGGAGCTCCCACTCCCCCGGAAGAAAAGTCTGATGACTTAGGAAATGCGCCTCCCAGTTCTCTACCCCTTGGATATGGATTCCTGAGAGATGGCAAGAGTGATCCTCCGCCCATCGGATAATTTTGGTTACCTCCATCATCTGTGTTCCTCCTTGATGATTTATATAGGCTACAGTCGTGATGTTGTCCGACTGAAATCTGATTAATTTGGCGGCAGCTAGCTGAGGCCACGCCTGAAGCGCATTGAATATCGGTCTCAGTACTAGAATGTTTATCGGGAGGAGAGATTCCTCCCGAGACCATAAGCCCTGTGCTTTCAGGGATTTCCAGACTGCACCCCAGCCTAGCAGGCTGGCATCTGTCATTACTATGAGCCACTCTGGCCTACGGAAACATATTCCCTGAGACAGGTGGTCCTGAGACAACCACCAGAGAAGAGAATCTCTGGTCTCTTGGTCCATATGCAGTTGAGGAGATAAATCTGCATAATCCCCATTCCACTGTTTGAGCATGCATAGTTGCAGTGGTCTGAGGTGTAGGCGGGCATAAGGAACTATGTCCATTGCCGCTACCATAAGTCCGATTACCTCCATACACTGAGCCACTGATGGCCGAGGAATGGAATGAAGAGCTCGGCAAGTGATTAAAAGTTTTTATTTTCTGACCTCCGTCAGAAATATTTTCATTTTTACCGAGTCTATCAGAGTCCCTAGGAAAGAAACTCTTGTGAGAGGGACGAGAGAACTCTTTTTTATGTTCACCTTCCACCCGAGAGATCTCAGAAAAGCCAACACGATGTCCGTGTGAGACTTGGCTAGCTGGAAAGTCGACGCCTGAATTAAGATGTCGTCTAGATAACGCGCCACTGCTATACCCCGCGGTCTTAGAACCTCCAAAAGGGACCCTAGCACCTTTGTGAAAATTCTGGGAGCCGTGGCCAACCCGAAGGGAAGGGCCACAAACTGGTAATGCCTGTCCAGAAAGGCGAATCTGAGGAATTGATGATGATCTCTGTGAATAGGGATGTGTAGATACGCATCCTTTAAGCCCATGGTAGTCATATATTGACCCTCCTGGATCAGAGGAAGAATAGTCCGAATAGTCTCCATCTTGAAAGATGGTACTCTGAGGAATTTGTTTAGAATTTTGAGATCCAAGATTGGTCTGAAAGTTCCCTCTTTTTGGGAACCACAAACAGGTTGGAGTAAAAACCTAGTCCTTGATCCGCTCTTGGACCTGGGCGAATCACTCCCATGGTATGTAGGTCTTCTACACAGCGTAAGAACGCCTCTCTCTTTGTCTGGTTTGCAGACAATTGAGAAATGTGAAATCTCCCCCTTGGGTGGGAGTCCTTGAAGTCCAGAAGATATCCTTGGGACACAATTTCTAAAGCCCAGGAATCGTGAACATCTCTTGCCCAAGCCTGAGCAAAGAGAGAGAGTCTGCCCCCTACTAGATCCGGTCCCGGATCGGGGCTACCCCTTCATGCTGTCTTAGAGGCAGCAGCAGGCTTCTTGGCCTGTTTACCTTTGTTCCAAGCCTGGTTAGGTCTCCAGACTGACTTGGATTGGACAGAATTCCCCTCTTGTGCTGCAGGGGAAGCTGAAGCGGGACCACCCTTGAAGTTCCGAAAGGAACGAAAATTATTTTGTTTGGTCCTCATCTTGTTTGTTTTATCCTGAGGCAGGGCATGGCCTTTCTCTCCAGTGATGTCAAAAATAATTTCTTTCAGTGCAGGCCCGAATAGGGTCTTTCCTTTGAAAGGGATGTTCAACAATTTAGATTTTGATGATACATCAGCAGACCAGGACTTAAGCCATAATGCCCTGCGTGCTAAAATGGCAAAACCTGAATTCTTTGCTGCTAATTTAGCCATTTGGAAAGCGGCATCTGTAATTAAATAATTAGCCAACTTAAGGGCCTTAATTCTATCCATAATATCCTCTAATGGAGTCTCCACCTGGAGAGCCTCTTCTAGAGCCTCAAACCAGAAAGCAGCTGCAGTAGTTACAGGAACAATGCATGCAATAGGTTGGAGAAGAAAACCTTGATGAACAAAAATTTTCTTTAGGAGACTCTCTAATTTTTTATCCATAGGATCTTTGAAAGCACAACTGTCTTCGATAGGTATAGTTGTACGCTTAGCAATAGTAGAAATAGCTCCCTCCACCTTAGGAACAGTCTGCCACAAGTCCTGTATGGTGTCAGATATGGGAAACATTTTCTTAAAAACAGGAGGGGGAGCGAACGGAATACCTGGTCTATCCCACTCCTTAGTAACAATAGTCACAATCCTCTTAGGGACTGGAAAAACATCAGTGTAAACAGGAACCTCTAAGTATCTGGCCATTTTACACAAATTCTCTGGGACCACTATAGGGTCACAATCGTCTAGAGTAGCTAATTCCTCCTTGAGCAATAAGCGGAGGTGTTCAAGCTTAAATTTAAAGGCCGTCATATCAGAATCTGTCTAAGGGAGCGTCTTTCCTGAATCAGAAATCTCTCCCTCAGATAACAAATCCCTTACCCCTACTTCAGAACATTGTGAGGGTATATCGGATACGGCTACTAAAGCGTCAGACGGCTCAGCATTTGTTCTTAACCCAGAGCTGACACGCTTTCCTTGTAAACCAGGCAGTTTAGAGAAAACCTCTGTGAGGGATTTATTCATAACGGTGGCCATGTCTTGTAAAGTAAATGAATTAGACGCACTAGAGGTACTTGGCGTCACTTGTGCGGGCATTACTGGTTGTGACACTTGGGGAGAGCTAGATGCTAAACTCTCATTTCCATCTAACTGAGAATCATGTATTGCAATATTTTTAAGTGCTAAAATATGCTCTTTATAATTTATAGACATATCAGTGCAAGTGGGACACATTCTAAGAGGGGGTTCCACAATGGCTTCTAAACACATAGAACAAGGATTCTCCTTGGTGTCAGACATGTTAAACAGGCTAGTAATGTAACAAGCAAGCTTGGAAAACACTTTAATCAAAGTAAAAAAATATTTAAACAAAAACGGTACTTTGCCTTTAAGAGAAAAAAGCTGCACAAACTCTGCAAAACAGTGTAAAAAAGCAGTAAACAGAACGAAATTTTTACAGTAGCATCATAAAGCCTTAGTAACTTTGCACAACTATGCAAATAAACAATTAACCACTTAATGTAAAAACCGGATTGAAAAAAACGGTAAAATAACGTTCAGCACCTTTCGCTGTGGCGCCTACCTGCCCTTTAGGAATGATTTGTGGGGAAAAAACCTCTTTACAGCCCTCAAAAACTTCAAAACCGGTAAAATAACGTTCAGCACCGTTCGCTGTGGCGCCTACCTACCCTTTAGGAACGATTTGTGGGGGAAAAAACCTCATTACAGCCCTCAAATACAGCAGGAATCTCTGGAGAAGTAGCTGGATGCTTCTGAGGTAAATAAACTGTGCAACTGAAAATAGGCCCCACCTCACTCGATATTATGGGGCCTAAAAAACACCACAGAGTGTTTCTTAAACTAGCCATGTGGGTTAATAACCCTTAAACAAGCCACAAAGACCCCATAAAGTCCCTCAAAAAATGTTTTATTTGTAATTAAACCAAAACGTTTTTTCCTATTAGTGTCACCAGTAACTATGAGCCCTTTATGCAAGCTTGGATTCCTTTTTTACTGAATACAGCTTACCTTTCCTTCATGGGGATATTGCCAGCCTTTTCTAGAAATAACACAGTCTGTCTAGAAAAAAATAGACTGAACATACCTCAATGCAGTTTAGCCTGCAAACTGTTCCCCCAACTGAAGTTTTCTTGTATTCTTCAGCCCTTGTGAGAACAGCAGTGGATCTTAGTTACAAAATGCTAAGATCATCATCCTCCTTGCAGAAATCTTCATCCCTTTTCTGCCAGAGAGTAAACAGTACACACCAGTACCATTTAAAATAACAAACTTGTGCTTGAGAAAATAAAAACTAACATTTTTGTCATCACACTCCTCTTTGCCCTTCTTAGCAGTTAAGCAGGCAGAGAGAATGACTGGGGGGTGGAGCTAAGGGAGGAGCTATATAGACAGCTCTGCTGTGGGTGCTCTCTCTGCCACTTCCTGTAGGGAAGGAGAATATCCCACAAGTATGGATGAATCCGTGGACTCGATACATCTTACAAGAGAAAAGGCAAGTGATATCAAATAGGAACAGATGATGTTACCAAAGCATGAGCGTTCAGGAGTGAGAAAAGTTCAGAGAATAGAGCGTGATCCGACTGAGTTAAAGAGGTCGGGACAGGTGAGTAATGTGAGAGGCTAGGGATGTGCTGGTTGCAAGGGTCAGAGAAAAGAACAAGTTGTCTTGGTGGAGTGGGAAGAAGCTAAGGGAGTCAATATGATTGAGAGTTCAGACTGGAGTGAGAGAGGCAAAGGAGAATAAAACAGTGAGAAAGAAAGGTTAGGAATAATTGTGTTAAATTGTGGAGAACCAGTTGGGTAAGAGAAGTAAAGGTGTGAAAATAACCAGGAGGAGAAGGGGGAGTCAGGAGAAAGTGAGGGAATGAGGTGAGTCAGTGATATATAAGGAAGACAGTAAGAGATATACGAAAGCAAGAGTCTCATCAAAAAGAAGTAGATAAGGAATAAGGTCAGGAATCAGTGTAAATGGTTGGTCACAATTAAAAGGAGTGATGGAAGTCACTGAGTTGGCTAAGGTGGGTGAGCTGACTGATGGGCCAGAGAGGAGTAAGAGGGTAGTCAGAAAGAAATTCTAGGGACATTAAACACTATAAAAAATATAAGCATAGCATTGAAGTCATCATCTACCTCCCTCTAGTCATGGGTGCCACCATGTTGAAACCTAGTTTTCATTGCATTCCGGAGCTAATACGTATTGCATTGCAGTGAAGCGTAGGTTTCAGAATGGTGGCACCCATAATAAGAGGGAGATGCATGAAATGTATTTATTGTTAAATGCTCCTTAAATGGTGTTGATAGGTGTGGGTTGAGTTGTGTTGTGAGTAGTAAGAAGAAGACAGTGAAGGGTGAGGGGGTTTCATGAGTAGTCAGGAGGAGTAAGTTGAACCACAGGATGAAAGGAATAGTATGGGAGGTGATGGAGAAGTGAGGATGTAAAGGAGGAAGGTTACAAGGAAGTGATGACAAAGTAAAAAATAAAGTTAGAGGTCAGGGTGAATCACATGTGTCTACATGAGTTAAATGGAAACAAAGAGTGAGATAAGAGGCAGAGTGAAGATTCGGGAGACATCACAGAGATAACAAGAAGAGAATAGTTTCATGATAAATAAAAGGTTGAAAAGAAGTGCGCAAGGTCAGAAAAAGAAAGATGAAATTAGAAGGGGTATTTAGTAGTTTGTACTAGTAAAGCCAAATATGAGTAATGGATCTGGAACAATGAGCTAGGTAATAAGATAAAAGAGTAAACTCAGGAGGAATGAGATTTTTGTGTGGACAGGGAGGTGTAAGAGAGAAATGAATAAGACATCAGGAAGGAGAGATTGGAGTGGAGCAGTGATGGGGGCTTCAAATGAGGGGGTGAGAAAATCACGTCAAGCAGAATAAAAAGGGGTCCAGAGTGAGTGAGATCAGGATTCCTGAGGATGTAGTGAATGTTTTATTAAATGAAAGAGTCCAGAGACAGTAATTAGACATGGAGTAGTGAATGGAGTCATATAGGGCTGAATCCATTAGTAAGGCAAAATGGTGATACAGAGAGGGAGGATGTTGAGAGTCAGATAGTCAGGAGAGAGAGGAAGGACTGGTAGCAAAGTAGGCATAAGGTGAAGGGTGGAAGGAGAAAGGGAGTCCATAAAGTTGTAAATAAAATGAGGGAGCGAACAGGTCAAAGACAGTAAGAGATGGGAAGAGAGGTGAGAACAGGATACAGCTCCTTTGCATTACCCTGATCTCTCCTAGGAGACACTTGAAGTTCTCAGCCTGCTCAACAACTGTCAGACGGGACAAGTGGATGGAAAGTTTGGTGAGGGTGCATCCACTCAGCTCTACCTCATAGTACCTATAAGAATGGAATACAGTAAGCATTACAGACTCCTACAAGATGGCACTGTATATTTCTACTTACGCCACAAAGAAAGCCTAGTGGTGCGGTCACTTACAGGGGTGAACCAGGCTACAATAACAATAATTGCCTCAAAACAAAGGAGAAAGAATATAGGTCCCCATTCAATTACATCAGAATACCCATGCTAAAATATTATATAGAAACTTGGGCCATTTTTTTGCTTTCTTTTCAAACCCATTCCAATCCATTAGAGTCTCCATTTGAATTAAATAAACTACTTGAATTTGTAAATTATAAAACAGGAAAGTGTAGCTAAACACACAAAAGCACGTGTTGTTTGAAGTCCTTTCAAGAGTTTTTGCAGGGGTTTTCAGCAATGTTCATAAAAGTAAAACACATCTAATAAATTAATAATTAATCTGAGAGTGATGTTTCATTTAACCAATACCAGTTTATATCTGCAATTTCAAATAACAATGACATATGATTTAGTAGTTTTGCACCTACCATTTTGAAATACCCAAAAAACACTAAACATATGGTAATTACAAGACATTTCTGTTGTCTTGCGTTAGAATAACATATCAGCCAAGTTTAAACATTTTTAAAACAAATTAACATCTTTATTGTTGCAATGGTTTTTAAATATCTAAACTCCACACACCACTTGCCTTATGTGGGGGAGCCAATCCAGGCTTGAGCCAGCAGATGACAAAGCTAGTGTTTTGCAGTTATCTGCTAAAGCCAATCCGGGATGCCTTGTCCCTGTGATCACTAGTCTGGGGTGGCCTCCATTACTTTTGCATGAATTGCTTGGTATCGTCACTGTCAGCGAGACCTGTGCATCAAACAGCCCATGACACAGCCGCTATATAAGGTATTGCATGTGTCCATAACGTAATACTTATTTTACATGGTTTTAATGACCTTAATTTTGTGTATAAATTGGGTATAGCAAGTAAAGCAAACTCTGTTAGCTAGATTTTCTTCAAAATTTATATTTACAACTCATTCTTTGAAACCAAAAACATTAACATGTGAACTGAGCATGCTCAAACTATATTGCAGCACTTGTATCAATGTCATACACTGTGCAAACCCTACTACCATCTAGTGGTCCAAAGTATTCTTACAAAACTGCTGCCATATAGTTCTGTGGACATGTGCACACTACCTACCTAGGTATTCTCTTCAGCAAATATAGAGATACATTTGTGTTGTGGGTTATCTCTGAATTTAATATGGATTGGAATAGTTTTGAATCTGAAAACCATGCGAAATGTCCAGCTGGACTGGAACAAATAATGAGTGAACATTCTAGTGACAATTGTATTCTGTGCAATAGAAAATAATGTGTATAGTGACTAATTTGCCTTTGGTTAGCTTATCAGAAATATATATTTTATCTCTACACACACACACAAGAATAAGTAGGAACTAACAACCGTTTGCTATAAACATTCACCTTTGCTCCCAGCTACTTTTCCCGTCTTGCGCAGTGTCTGCGAGGTGGACAGGAGGCTCCGAGAGGGGCTGAAGTTTCTGTACTTTAACCTGCTCTGCGGATCACAGTAAGGACATCAGGAGACCGAGCCCGAAGAAGAAGCCCTAGAGAACTATGAAACAGTGCAGGACATAGCAGGAAAACACAGGGCACAGGGGAGAGAAACAGTCCAAAAAAAAAAAGCAAGAACACCAAAAGCACCAGGAAGGAACCTCAGAAGCAAAACAACATAGACTGGAGGACAGTACATGAAATACAGCTAGAAATATCAGGGAAACCATGAGGAATAAAATGCAATTTTTTGATACGGAAAGATAGGAAATAGGAATTCATTACAATACAGATGTGGCAATGGTAGAAAGCAGCACAACCAGACAAGGGAAAGGGAGTATCACACAATGTCTCAATAAAAACAAAAAGTGTAGTCTTTAGGTTCAGTTAATTAGTCCTCATTACCTGTTGGTCAGTCCATCAGTCTAATCAGTTTCCTGTCACATATTATTATTTTATTCTAAATGTCACTCTCTCAATCAGCTTTACTCCGTTCTCCATTCCCTGCATTGTGCAGTCTATCCGTATATTTCTCAAATTTTACTGTCTGTGCATTCTCCATTCACATTTGTAATCCTTCTCCAAGAACAGTAGCACATTCACAGTCATTTCCTTTTTCTTTCTCACTCCTTTATACTATCTCCATTTGTTCTTAATAACTGCAGTCCATTAACTTGTCATGCATGCATCCTTTTCTCTCACCGGATATCCCCATTATTCTCTCAATACTGCAGGATGGGGCATCTTGCGTGCTGAGCTCCAGTGACACTGAAATATTCGGACTTCCTTCCAGCTTGTAAACCATGGACAGCAAAAGCTTTGGGGGTGCTGGGACATGTAGGGAGAACAGCCTAAATCACCAACACAAATCATTATATGTGAGAAACAGCAGCTGATCTCAGTGATCTAACACACATAATCACAATAACATACACCTAGATTACGAGTTTTGTTAACGCTGAAAAAATGTCAATTTCAGCGTAATGCAGGAACGCATATTACGAGTCGTGTTGGTATAGCTATACTGTAAGCATTTTAACCTGTAACACAACCTCAATCCCGCAGTCAAAAAAATTTTAAGTTTTTGTGTGGGATTTCCATAGCGCCGGTATTACAGGTTGTGCGGTGAGGCTAAAAAGCTTGCGTTACAGCCTATACTGACACAATCCATACCGCCATCTGAGAGCAGTAGTTATGAGTTTTATGAAACATTTTCGTTACACAAAATCCATAACTAAAGTGTTACAAAGTACACTAACACCCATAAGTAACCTATTAACCCCTAAACCGCCACCCTCCTACATCCCAAACACTATATTAAACTTATTAACCCCTAATCTGCCACCCACCCACATCTTCAACACTATTTAAATATATTAACCCCTAAACCGCAGCTCCCCGACATTGTAGCCACTATAATAAAGTTATTAACCCCTATTCCGCCGCTCCCCGACATCGCCGCCACTAAATAAAGTTGTTAACTCCTAAACCTCCGGCCTCCCACATCTCCGTCACTAAATAAAACTATTAACCCCTAAGCCGCCGGCCCCCCACATAGCAAAACACTATATTAAACTATTAACCCCTAAACCTAACATCCCCCTAACTTTAAATTAAAATTACAATATGACTATTTAAATAAATAAAAAATTACCTGTGAAATATAAAACTAACATTAAACTATAAATTAACCTAACGTAACTAATCTAATAAAATAAAAAATCCTACCAATTAAAATATCTAAATTACAAATTTAAAAAACCTAACACTAAGAAAAAAAAAAAATCTAAATGGCAACTAAATAAAAAAAATCCTACGAAAAACGTTAAGAAAATCTAAGTTTACCAAAAATAATTAACACTAAAATCATAAAAAATAAAAAACACTAAGATTACAAAAAAAACGAAATTATCAAAAATAAAACAATTACACCTAATCTAATAGCCCTATAAAAATAAAAAACAAACAAAATAAAAAACCTAACCTACAATAAACTACCAATAGCTCTTAAAAGGGACTTTTGTAGGGCATTGCCCTAAATAAATCAGCTCCTTTACCTGTAAAAAAAATACAAAGTCCCCCCAACAGTAAAATCCACCACCCAACCAACCCCCCAAAATAAAAAACCCAACTCTAAAAAAAAAAAAATTAAGCTACCCATTGCCCCTAAAGTGGCATTTGTATGGGCATTGCCCTTAAAAGGGCATTTAGCTCTTTTGCATTGCCCTTAAAAGGGTATTCAGCTCTTCTTCCAAGCCTAAAGTCCTAATCTAAAAAAAAAAAAAAAAACACCCAAAAAAATTAAAACAAAACCTAACACTAACCCCAGAAGATCTACTCACGGTTTCTGAAGTCCGGACATCCATCTCCATCCAGGCGGCGAGGTCTTCATCCAGGTGGCGAGGTCTTCATCCATCACGGGGGCGTCTTCTATCTTCATCCCGGCGGCGCGGAGCAGAGCCATCCTGGAAGCTGATTCCATCCTGTGCGGAGCTTCATACGGTCGTCGTCGTACACTGAAGTTGAATGCAAGATAGCCATTTCAAAGTGGCGTACTTTGCATTCCTATTGGCTGATTTGATTCTTCAAATTCAAATCAGCCAATAGGATGAGAGCTTCTGAAATCCTATTGGCTGTTCAAAACAGTACAGCACAACAAAAGGATATCTCCCCACTAGTGTAATGTGTGGTATAATATATGCAGTAAACAAACTGCTAAGAAGTCCTAGAGTTTGGGCTCGGCGAACACAGTGAGCAGGTAAGTAAAAGCAGAAATAAAACGTGCTTACCCTTTACAGCTCAAAGTTCCAGTCGTACCTAATGTGCGGTCAGGGCTCACTCAGGTTCAACTTCTGATGGTATCCCAACAGCTCTGAATGCCCTCGCTTGGCTCCAAACAGCTCAGCTTACTTCTCCTGTAGGTACGCTTACCTCCAGCCCACGGAAAGCTCCGGCATATACCTCTGGGTAAACTCGGAAGTATCCACGGATCCGTCCTCCTTCCTTTGATTGGATAGCCGAAACACTCCTCCGTTCCACCAAGGGGTGTGTAAATTTTCAAGCTGTAATGATTGGTCTCAGTGGAACAGCTCAAAACGTCCTCGGAGCTATAGGTGAATGGGATAGTTCTGAACTCCCACTGGCTGTGCTACACTCCAATAGGTCAGTAGTATAAAGCACAAAAGAACAGGAGCACCAGTCGGGAGTTATAAAACATACGAACTTTATTTTGACAATTAAAAGGCCAGGGGCACAGACTACAAACAAGTGTAATCAATGGAAAGTCAGCAAAAAAAGCTACAGCTGACACGTTTCGGCGTCACAAAGGGGCTTGTCTCCAGTGATGTCACAGTTTCCGGTCCCAACGGAAGGAATACAGCCAATGGCGTGGTAGCACTTACGATAGGTCTCTCTTACTGAATCTGGTACAGAGTGTGACACAGTAATAGAGACCTATTATAGGTGCTACCATGCCATTGGCTGTATTCCTTCCATTGGGACCGGAAGCTGTGACATCACTGGAGATGAGCCCCTTCATGGCCCAGCTGCTCTGTTAGAGTGTTTGAGTCAGCCGAGCGGCTCTGAAGCCTCGGTTCGTGTTTTTTTGCACTGGATGTGCATCTTCGTTGTGAGTACCTTTTCTGCCGTTGCTACATGCCATTGCATTGTTTTTGAGTTATTGCATCAAGGGCGCCTCTTCTTTTTGTCTTATAGGACTTGATATCATCTGATCCATCTTTGTCGATAGAGCTGCCTGCCTGTCACATATCGTTTTGTTGTTGCAGGACCATCTGTGGGCTTTTCACTTTTACATTTTTTTTTGCTTTATTGCTCATATGAGTATCTGGTTAATTGTATGTGTTGTGTTTTCTGCTTGTATTTTGTGTTAACTTGCTTTGTGTTCATTTGTGTTCTGCCTCATTGGGGACGTTTTTTTGGCGCACCTCTCACACAATATTTTGTCTTAATATTGTGGTTTTTCAAAAGGATTTCAGCAGCTCTCAACCTATTGGCTGATTTGAATTTGAAGAATCAAATCAGCCAATAGGAATGCAAGGTACGCCATTTTGAAACGGCTACCTTGCATTCAACTTCAGTGTACAGTGACAACCTTATTAAGAGGACGTTTCCAGGATAGCTCTGCGCCGCTGGGATGAAAATAGAAGACTCCCCCGGAATGGATGAAGACCTTACCGCCTGGATGAAGACTTCACCGCCTGGATGAAGACCTCGCAGCCTGGATGGAGATGGATGTCCGGACTTCAGAAACCATGAGTAAATCTTCTGGGGGTTTTTTTTGGGGGGGGGGTGTTTTTTTTTAGATTAGTGCTTTGGGCTTGGAAAAAGAGCTGAATGCCCTTTTAAGGGCAATGCAAAACAGATAAATGCCCTTTTAAGGGCAATGCCCATACAAATGCCCCTTTAGGGGCAATGGGTAGCTTAGTTTTTTTTCAGAGTTAGGTTTTTTATTTTGGGGGGTGGTTGGGTGGTGGGTTTTACTGTTCAGGGGACTTTGTAGTTTTTTTTACAGGTAAAAGTGCGGATTTCTTTAGGGCAATGCCCTACAAAAGGCCCTTTTAAGGGCTATTGGTAGTTTATAGTAGGTTAGAGGGTGTTATTATTTTGGGGGGGGGGCTTTTTATTTTTATAGGGCTATTAGATTAGGTGTAATTCTTTTAAATTTTGATAATTTAGTTTATTGATTTTTGTAATCAGTGTTTTTTATTTTTCGTGATTTTAGTGTTAATTATTTTTGGTACACTTAGATTTTTTAAATTTTTCATAGGATTTGTTTGTTTGTTTTAGTTGTAATTTTGATTTTTTTTTTTTTTTTTTAGTGTTATGTTTTTTTAAAATGTGTAATTTAGATATTTTAATTGGGAGCATTTTTTATTTTATTAAAATAGTTATGTTAGGTTAATTTATAGTTTAATGTTAGGTTTATATTTATTTTACAGGTAAGTTTTTATTTATTTAACCTCTTAAGGACCACCGCACTTTTCCATTTTCTGAATATTTGGGACCAAGGCTATTTTTACATTTCTGCTGTGTTTGCGTTTAGCTGTAATTTTACTCTTACTTATTTACTGTACCCACACATATTATATACCGTTTTTCTCGCCATTAAATGGACTTTCTAAAGATACAATTATTTTCATCATATCTTATAATTTACTAAACACTTTTTCTAACTTTGACCCTCAAAAACTGTTACACATCTATAACTACCAAAAAACACCCATGCTAAATAGTTTCTAAATTTTGTCTTGAGTTTAGAAATACCAAATGTTTACATGTTCTTTGCAAGTTATAGGGCAATAAATACAAGTAGCACTTTGCTATTTCCAAACCACTTTTTTAATTAAAATTAGTGAGTTACATTGGAACACTGATATCTGTCAGGAATCCCTGAATATCCCTTCACATGTATATATATATATTTTTTATTTATTTATTTTTTTTAAAACAGTTTTTTATTGAGGTTGTTATGTGATACAACATTAAAAGAAATACAGAGTTTGTCAGATACATAAAAAAGAAATGTACAGTGACTTCTAAGATAGGAATATTAATGCTCACAGGCTAATGCATGTTTTGCTAATAACAATATAACAGACCATAGGATAGAAGACCTAAAGAGATCTAGGCTAAGTAATAAATAACTAGTATATAATTGCGTATATATAGTTCACAAGTTCCATAGGTCTCAAGTACACAAAGAGCGGTGAAGCAAGAATAATTACCTGTGCATGAAAAGTATAAAACCAGACACTCTTTAAAACAATAGATATCAGTAATAGAAGTGAGGATAACAAAGGAACTAGACAAACATAAATGAAACCTCTTTTTTCTTTTAGTATATAAATGCGAAGTAACTGTTATGTTGGTCACTCTTGGGCCAAGTGTATCGTGATTGCTGTATCAAATGGCAGTAACTTCGAACTATTGTTGTGTAAAATATTAGGGGGAGGGATGCAGTGGGCAAGAGCCACTTATATAATGAATGGGGAAAGGGGGGGGGCGTGTCCTACTAATTACAAGATAGAGATCTTCTAAAGAATATGATGATCAAAGCTAGGTCAGGTTTTATAAACATCTAAGGCTTTGTAAAAGTTGGTTCAAGAGTGCAGATGTGAATGAGTCCGGCCATAAAGGCACTCAATATAAAGAGGGCATGTATAAGGTCCACTTGTTCTAGTTATGTGGTCTTGAAAGGCAGCCCTCTAGAGGAGTTAAAGAGAGAGTTAAACAGTATAAGAACTGAACTGGAACTGTATATTCTGGAACAATTATATCAAAACATGTTCTTGAGCCAACAAAAAATAGTATTTAAAAGCGAAAGTGGGAGTGTAAGGGGCTAAAATACGGTGGCCTCTAGAGCCTATGGGGAATACTTGCAGGGGGGTGGTAGGAAGTACTAAAGGATGAAAAACATAATGACTGAGTGATAGACCAATAGAATAGGTATTTTGTAATTAGCTTATCTAAGGGAGTACTTTAACTTTTACAAACATTCCGTCATGGTGAGACTGACTTCCAATAGGGAGGTAAATTATGGGGGTCTAGCAAGGGGTAGGCAGTGATCATGGTTGCCAGTCACAGGCTGTGGGGAACCAAAGTAAGCATATATGAAAAGAATATGTGGTAGCTATGACCTAAGTGTTAGTTAAACTTATAATTTGAAATTAAGAGTATCAATCTGGGAAACCGTATAGGAGCCCACATAGTTTATAGAGGTCCTTGACTTTAGGAGTTTGTAAAAGACACACTGAAGATAGGCTAGGATGCTAAGTCTCAACACATATTATGAGTTAGGCCTAAGTGAAAGGGTTTGCTGATCTTGTCTGACATAGCTTAACCAATACTAACCTTATTTGTAAAAATGGTTAGTGACATAAAAATAACTATGGGATACCTATGAGGATATTTGGACATAATATTGAAAAAAATATATGGCTGAAATAAACAATCCCGCAGTCTATACCAGAACAATGGTTAATGTTAAGATAGGATGCAGTATTGCAACTCAGTATGTATATATCCACATAGAAAAACTTTAACATTCACATTAATTCTAATCATCAGACACTATGGTAATCTGTGTAAGGACCCATGAAAAACCATTGCTACCTCAGTGGTGTCCCATTTGCAAAAGTGAATAATCGCCAAGGGTATTACCCAGCATACATTAGTAATTCTATAGAGGCATATAATAATGGCTTGTAACATATAAATTAAAGTAGGCTTAAATTTGGTATCCCACTAACCTACTACCAAAAATTCAACAGATGGATATGATATATAGTGAGAAATATTGCAGTTCTATGGTCAATAGGGTTCTCTCATAACGACCTAGTACATCAGATGGTATAGTCTTCATAAAGTGGTCATATTGTGGAGAAAGAGACCTTATTCAGAGGTATATTAATCAGGCGGATTGAAGTTCTCGTATTGTCTCTTAGCTAAGTGTTATATATTTCTAGGGTGGGTGGGGTAGGGAGGCGGGCTATTTCTCAAAGTCCAAACACTGCTAAATTAATAGGCTAACGGTAAAATAATATATTAAGGTATGTTCAGTAGCATGGGGTAATCTAGTGGGCTGTATGTACGACTATTGTATGTCTCTAAGAGAATAAGTAGTATGGACATATATACATAAGATTAGGATGCTAGGGCCACTGTGGCTGGCAAGATTCTATTAGGGGTTAGTGGTTGAAGACCAAATATAGGGGCAGCCCTAATAACAGTGAGTATAGCATTAAAGTAGCTTAGCTGCTGTAATAACATAGCTCTTCAAGGTAAAATAAGGAAGACACCTTACAATAGGCAGATTAGGCTGATGCTGTGGGGTCGCAGCAATAAGCTAAAATAGGGAAGATAACGTAAAAATACATATAAGTCAGTAAGGTGCTCATCTGGCTAGTATAAGAGCAGTAACAGTTTGATAAATAACAAAATGGGGCTAGATCCCTAAGGACTCTAGCGTAACATTTGTCACCAGCTAGGTATTCCCATCACGCAAGCAGCAACAGAGTAAAAGTAGCATAGTGGTTAATATCAGGAAGGAGCTCTTTCAACTGAAATACAAACAGTAACAATAAGAAAATAAATGGGATAAGGGCTTCAGTCTAACAAATACTATCAACAAGGTACTCTTAAATGTAAACTAAAAACCGGAACAGTGTAATCAAGGAGAGAACTTAATCAGACACTGTCATTGACCCACACATAGCTTTCTGCAAGTTGGGACTTTAATGAAAGCGTCTTGGCTGAAGGAGCTGTTAACCAACTCCTCTTCTGGAGCGGGTGGGAGGCTTGAATTGATAGGGATCAGTCTCTCGACACAGCACCATGAGATGACAAATCCCAAGTCCCTTAGGCCTTGGGTAGACCATACGAGCAGTAGTTAGGGACCGAGTTTCAGTGTCCAATACTTGTGCTGGACTCTGGTGCGGACTGGTCGACATAAGCTGTTGGGTAAATTTGAAAGGAGGAGACTTACTCTGCTTCTCGCCAAACCATCCGCTGCTCACATCACCCAATATGCTCAAGAGGATGCCATGAACTATTAAGGGATCCCGGTAGTGGCACTTACTGCAGTTGCGGGCTGGGGCCTGCATTTCTATGTCGCCGCCAGAGGAGTGCTCTTTAGTAATCAGTATTCCGCTCACCCCTCCTCCTCCAGGGTCGGCCACATCTCCCATGTCAGGGAAAGAAGAGCAAACAGGAGAGTCTTGTAGTTGCACCCAATCACTCGTAGGTCGTACATGCGCTTCAGCATACTCCCCTGTCTTCGCCATGCATGAAGTAGGTATGTCCTCTTGGTCAGAGCGTAGCACAGCTTGTAGGCTAATAAATTGACGTACCATCCTAGTTTCAAGGGCTGCTAAGAGGGCCAGTGCTGCCTTGTCAAAGTCCTCCATAGTTAGCGAGTAGCATGCCTGGGGATGGTAGTATGTTCTCTGCGTGTTCTAGCGAGCAGCAATGTATGAAGGGGTCTAGCTGTCCTGCTCTAAGGCTTCAAAAGACATAATATAGGTATCGTTCGATGCAGAAGAATGAACCTAGTTTAATGCAATATTAATTGGCATTGGATGGTGTGAGAGAAGTTTGGCTTTTTAACATGTTGTAGCCCCTAATTGAAGAGCTCTCACAAAGGTGGCCATCTTAGATGCTGGTCCGGACACGCCCCCGTATATATTTTTTTTTTAGAAGACAACCCAAAGTATTGATCTAGGCCCATTTTGGTATATTTGATGCTACCATTTCACCGCCAAATGCGATCAAATAAAAAAAAAAAATTGTTCACTTTTTCACAACTTTTTCTCACAAACTTTAGGTTTCTCACTGAAATCATTTACAAACAGCTTGTGCAATTATGGCACAAATGATTGTAAAAGCTTCTCTGGGATCCCCTTTGTTCAGAAATATCAGACATATATGGCTTTGGCGTTGCTTTTTGATAATTAGAAGGCCGCTAAATACAGCTGCACACCACACGTGTATTATGCCCAGCAGTGAAGGGGTTAATTAGGGAGCTTGTAGGGTTAATTTTAGCTTTAGTGTAGTAGACAACCCAAAGTATTGATCTAGGCCCATTTTGGTATATTTCATGCCACCATTTCACCGCCAAATGCGATCAAATAAAAAAAAAAAAGTTCACGTTTTCACAAAGTTTAGGTTTCTCACTGAAATTATTTACAAACAGCTTATGCAATTATGGCACAAACGATTGTAAATGCTTCTCTGGGATCCCCTTTGTTCAGAAATAGCAGACATATATGGCTTTGGCGTTGCTTTTTGGTAATTAGAAGGCCGCTAAATGCCGCTGCGCATCACACGTGTATTATGTCTAGCAGTGAAGGGGTTAATTAGGTAGCTTGTAGGGAGCTTGCAGGGTTAATTTTAGCTTTAGTGTAGAGATCAGCCTCCCACCTGAAACATGAGACCCCCTGATCCCTCCCAAACAGCTTTCTTCCCTCCCCCACAATTGTCCCCGCCATCTTAAGTACTGGCAGAAAAAAAACTAAAACAAAAAAAAAAAACATAATTCTGCTGTGTAGGATCCCGTCATAGCCCCCAACCTCCCTGTTCCCCGCCCCACGAACAGCTCTCTAACCCTCCTCCTCTATCTTATTGTGCGCCATCTTGGGTACTGGCAGCTGCCTGCCAGTACCCAGTCTGCCATAAAACATGGTATTTATTTATATAAGTTAAAAAAAATTCTGTAGTCTAGCTGCCCTCCCTCAATATGCAACCCCCCACACCCTCCCAGACCCCTTAGGCAAAAATTCCGATCCGCTACAGTCCTTTCCCCCATCGTATTGGAAAAAATAGTGTTTCATAGTGTAGAGTTCCCACCCTCTCCAGCCCCTGTGCACACCCTTGGCGGCACCGCTTGCGATCCCACCCCCCTCTGACTTAGCCTACCATCGATATCGAGGCATCACTGCAATAACATGAAAGCGGCTAGAATCGATCAGGATTGCTTCCACCCCTTGGAAACACCGACGTACAGGGTATGTCCTTGGTCGTTAAGGACATTTTTATGTAGGACGTACCCTGTACGTCATCGGTCCTTAAGGGGTTAAATAGTTATATTGTAATTTTAATTTAAAGTTAGTGGGTGTTAAGTTTAGGGGTTAATAGTTTAATTTAGTGTTTTGCGATGTGGGGGCCAGCGGTTTAGGTGTTAATAGGTTTATTTAGTGGCGGAGATGTGGGAGGCCGGAGGTTTAGGGGTTAATAACTTTATTATAGTGGTGGCGATGTTGGGGAGCGGCGGATTAGGGGTTAATAGCTTTTATTAGTGTCGGCTATGTCGGGGACGGCAGATTAGGGGTTAATAACTTTATTATAGTGTCAGCGATGTCGGGAGAGGTGGAATAGGGGCTAATAACTTTATTTAGGTGGCGGCGATGTCGGTGGTGGCAGATTAGGAGTGTTTAGACTTGGGGTTTATGTTAGGGTGTTAGGTTTAAATGTAACTTTCTTTTCCCCATAGACATCAATGGGGTTGTGTTACGGAGATGTTAGAAAAAAAACTAACACTCTCTCCTCATTGATGTCTATGGGGGAAAGCGTGCACGAGCACGTCGAAGCAGCCCTTGGATTTTGTGCGGTATGGAGCTTAACGCAACCATATCCCACACACAAGGAGGCTTTTCAGAAACTCGTAATGACAGCGCTATGGAGGGTGAAATAACGCAACTTTTGTTGCATTCGTTTCGCACCTTGTTTAGCGCAAAACTCGTAATCTAGGTGATAGTGATTTACTGCCTATATATCCAAACGCACATGTGACCCTTTATCTTATTAATCAGGGCGTTAGCCCTCAGTGACTCACCCATATACAGTAGGCCCATAACTTTAAGGTCATCTAAACACCAGGGCACTGACCTTTATGTGATGCAACAACACAACACTTGACACATATACACAAGGGTACTATGTCCTCTCACACTGCACCTCTAGTCTTGTAACAGATACTAGAGAGCCTACAGGTGACATTCTGAATTGTCCTTCAACTATAACCTCCTTTTTTACTGTAACTGCAGGTAATACAGTGTCTAATACACAATTGTTTATCTACCAGGGCTGGAGACAGACAAGAGATTTGGAATAATTAGACATGAATAAATCTAGCAAATGGAAGGAACAATTTACCCTGTCATATTCATTAAATCTGGTCTGTTTCAAGCCCCTAGGATAATTGTTGGTCATACCCATCATGTTTTAAAAAAAAGGGGGATGGCTGACTAATTTTGGAGCTACACGGACAAGCTGAAAAAAAATCTTGCATAACAGCAGACAGAACTTTCAATTTCGCTGTATTCCTATAAATTTTAATTCAACGTTATTCATAACACAAGAGGAACTGCTTGTGAAGCTCTATTTCCATGGTGGGCCTTCAGCGGCGGTGTGAAAATACTCGTGGCCTTCAGCTAACCCACCCGGTGACTCCGGGTGCAACAGCCAGTTGAGCTGAAACTAGAGTATATTGCAGATGGTGAGAAATAGTCTCTAATACTCAAAGCCTAGAGTGAAAACTACATATTTTGTTGGAGGAACATTTTTTAAGATTGCGTCTGCTATTTGAGCATTGTTTTGCGGAGGGCCAGAGTTCTCATTGCACTAAAGGAGACTTATCTTATAGGTTTTCACAGAAGGCAGATATACCTACCAACGGGGTAGCTCAGAATCACATCACCATTGATAACAGATGGAAGTGCCCAGAGCACACTGGACCCAGCGACCAGCATTCAACAGAGCTGATGAGTGCTACACAGGGATCTCCTAAATACACAGCCATCTTAGTTCAACCAACTAACATCATCTTAGTTCAACCAACTAACAAGACTGAGCTACCTATGACACCAAGGGGTATAGAGGGTCATTCCGCAGACCTCCAAGACCAAGGAAAGTTCAGGACATCAGAGACCTGCACCAGGCATATACAACGCTATTTGTGAAATGAGATTCCATCAATCAGCTCTCATTTTTCAAAGAAAATAATAACTGAGAAATCCTCACTTCTCCCAAGTGCACAGCGGATACTCAACCAAAGATCAGGATATGGGCCCAAGAAAAGCCTGAGGGATGGTGCTACACCTTTGCCTGCCGACACACAGCTACCCTATGGTCCTGTGGACTTCTTGCCTTTCCTAATAGCTGTGGGCAAGGATAGACATTGGTGGTGTTCCTGGATACTCCGTAGCCACCTTCATTTTTCAGCTATTACCTCCTAAGTGCAGACACAATGCTGCAAGAGGATATGGGTTCAGGTTATGTACACCCATCCTGCCCACTTGTCAGCTCTCTAAGGGGCTGACAGCTTATGAGATGTGGGTGTGTATTGCTGGCTATCTTAGAGACTGGGTTGCTCCTTCTTAGGCATCTGTGAAGACCTGAGTTGGTTAGAACGACAGTAGAAGGGACTGGAGAGCTGACCGGTACAACTCTCCTAAACGGACTATGTTACACTAGGACCTAGTACAAGATTTAGTGTTTAGCAACAGGACTTCTTCCAGCTTAATTATTACCAGAACTTAGAGGGTTACACGTACAAAATAATTGTTACTGTCCAGTTATTTTAATTTATATGTTATACTTAAAGGGACATTCAACACAATTTTTTTGTTTCATGATTCAGATAGAGAATACCATTTAAAACAACTTTCTAATTTACTTCTATTATCTAATTTGCTTCATTCTCTTGATATTCTTGCCTGAAAAGCATATCTAAATAGGCCCAGTAGCTGCTGATTGATGGCCGCACATAGATGCCTCGTGATTGGCTCACCCATGTGCATTGCTATTTCTTTAACAAAGGATATCTAAAGAATTAAGCAAATTGGATAATAGAAGTAAATTGGAATGTTGTTTAAAATTGTATTCTCTGTCTGAATCATGAAAGAAAATTTTTGGTTTAATGTCCCTTTAATGCTTGTTAGTTTGCATAGCAGTTTGAATTTATTTTCTTTAAAAATATATTAAATATTATGTAGCTACGCACTCTCCCAGCACCAGTGATAGATGCCTTAAGGAGTCATGTTTAGGGCCCATCTTATTAAGCATACTAAAAGGTTTAGCTGCTTAAGTGTAATCTTCTCAGGTCCTTAAAGGGACATGAAACCCCAAATTTTTCTTTCATGTTTTAGATAGAGCAAACAACTGTTAACAACTTTTCAATTTACTTCAATTAGCAATTTTGCTTCATTCCTTTGGTATTCTTGGTTGAAGAAGCGGCATTGCATTACAGGAAGCCAGCTGAGCACAATGGGTACACCAATGCAGCCACCAATCAGCAGCTAGTTCCCAGTAGTGCATTGCTATTCCTGAGCCTACCTAGGTATTATTTTCAAAAAATGATACCAAGAGAACAAAGCAAATTAGATAACACACATAAATTGAAACGTTGTTTAAAATTGCATGCTGTATTTGAATCATGAAAGAACATTTTTGTGTTTCATGTCCCTTTTATTATCATTTGCTTCAGTTAGGGATATAAGCTATTATATAGTCACAATATTTACCTGCCTGCTCATAGTTAATGTTTAATGTTCCTGTTGCATTAGACTTCTTTTACGTTTAGTATGTTTTCTTCACATGTCAGATGTCATTGAAGCAGAGGGCAATAATTATATACTTTCTACTATTTTGCATCCTTGCTCTTTTAAAGGGAATGCACATATTCAAGAGATGGGGTTTGTTATTTGGTGCCTATATCTCATTATGAATCACTCCCCTAGCTGTGTAATATGTGCTTACACATGTGAGTCATTATAGTTTTTGAGGTTATATATGTCATTGGTCAAACTATCGCTACTCATAGGAAATTATGATTACTGATAGATATGATCAGCGAGAGTGACTATATACTCTTTATCCCCTATTGTGCCATGATACAGTTTTCAATCTTTTTGTATTAGATGTGGGCTCTGCTGTAAGACGCTGGGAAAGTGGAGTTTGCCTTATCAATCTTATTGATATTATTTATATAATGGGGATTATATCTTCTTAGCAGTCTATATTAAAGGGCCAGTCTAGTCCAAAATAAAACTTTCCTGATTCAGAAAGAGAATGCAATTTTAAACAAT
Organism: Bombina bombina; assembly: GCF_027579735.1. Lineage (NCBI taxonomy): Eukaryota > Metazoa > Chordata > Amphibia > Anura > Bombinatoridae > Bombina > Bombina bombina. The sequence goes on along the minus strand of NC_069499.1, from coordinate 1,459,214,559 downwards.
TTTCCAATTTACTTTTATCTCCAATTTTGCTTTGTTCTCTTGGTATTCTTAGTTGAAAGCTAAACCTAGGAGGTTCATATGCTAATTTCTAAGTCCTTGAAGGCTGCGTCTTCTCTCAGGGCAGTTTGACAGTTTTTCACCACATGAGGGTGTTAGTTTACGTTTGTCATATAGATAACACTGTGCTCACGCACGTGGAGTTCCAGTGAGCCAGCTCTGATTGGCTAAAACGGATGTCTGTCAAAATAACTGAAATAAGGGGGCAGTTTGTAGAGGCTTAGATACAAGGTAATCACAGGGGTAAAAAGTGTATTTATATAACTGTGTTGGTTATGCAAAACTAGGAAATGGGTAATAAAGGGATTATCTATCTTTTCAAACAATAAAAATTCTGGTGTAGACTGTCCCTTTAATTAAAGTGGACCTCCCTCACATATTACCAGTGAAAGTCCAGACCTCTTAGATATTTGTAGAGCTCTTAACTATTATTAGGCAGTTTATTTTGTGCTATGTGCTAGTGCAGTTTGTATCTCATCCTCTGATAATACAAGGGACGGTGTAGAATAAATGGAGGACTTATTAGTAACTTCTAATAGCCAATCTCACAGTGCACATAATAGAGTTCTGCTAGCTTTAAAGGGACATTAAACCCAAAAATGTTTTTTTCATGATTCAGATAGAGTAGAGAATACAACATTCCAATGTACTTCTATTATCTAATTTGCTTCATTCTTTAGATATCCTTTGTAAAATAGCATTGCACATGGAACATGAGGCATCTATATGTAGCCACTAATCAGCAGCTACTGAGCCTATCTAGGTATGTTTTTCAGCAAAGGATATCAATAGAATGAAGCAAATTAAATAATAAAAGCAAATAAGAAAGTTGTTTAAAATTGTATTCTCTATCTAAATCATGAAAGAAAAAAAAATGGGTTTCATGTCCCTTTAATGTTTACCACCCGAATTTTATCTGTGAGTTTTGAGCAGCTCAGTGCTTTATCCTTCTTTGTACAGATATATATGTTTCAGTCCAGTTTACTTTATCTTTAGAGCTGTAGATCCATCATAATTTCACTCTTTGGGGCATATCTATCAAGCTCCAGATAGAGCTTGAGGCCCCGTGTTTCTGGCGAGCCTCTGAGCAGGCAGACAGACATCGCAGCAATTCAACCCGATCGAGTACGATCGGGTTGATGGACACCTCCCTGCTGGCGGCAGGGGACGGCGTTGCACCAGCAGCTCTTGTGAGCTGCTGGTGCAATGCTGAATACGGAGAGCGTATTGCTCTCCGTATTCAGCGAGGTCTGGCGGACCTGATCCGCACTGTCGAATCAGGTCCGCCAGACTTTGATAAATAGGGGCCATTGTTTTCACATTAAGGGTTATGTTTTATACATTTTGTTTTTCAATACTACTTATAATACCCAAGAATAGTTCATCTCTATTAGACCCAAGAGCGCTCTTATATTTACAGTTATACCTTCTAAGGGCATAAAATACATTGTAAGAGTGGCTTTTATTCCCATCAGAAGGTTTTCATAACAATTTATGATAGAAAATTAGGCTGATAAGCTTGTCATCGCTATGTCATTTTGTTACAGGGAAGAGCACTCTTTCCTGGGGAATGTTAGCACGTGTAGTCTAACACGTGCTAACATTGTTAGCACGTGTTGGCTGATGATAGGAAGCTGGTTAGCAAAGTAAAAAAGTAAATAGCACTCTTTACAGGATAAACTGACTTCATTTGCAAAAGGATAAAAAAGAAAGAAACTGAACGGCCTAAAAAATTACACAGGCAATGCACAAATCTGTGGAAATACTTAAAAGACGCCAAAAATGGTCAAAACACTAAATGAACAAGATGTGCAAAGCTTGCAGCGTTATTAGCAGAGGAAAAAGTGAAGTATGTATGTCAGTTTATAGACAAGTCAAATCTCACCTAAAATGCTCCATACATAAAACACTTCAATACTTTTGTATAGTGTTGCAATAAATTAGCATACAGAACATGAAAGCTTTCTGAAAAGATTAACACCCTTGTTTGCTGCAGTTGTTTTTCAATCATCAAACAATCCACCCTTAGCTGCTGTATCCGAAAGTGCCATACCAGATTTGATACTACAATAGACAATGCTTGCCACAGTCATTTTGTTTCACAGTATTATACATTCTTGCCTCTGCTAAGACCAGTTAGCGATATATTTATACAGTTAGGTTTGTGAGGTCTGCCGTGTGCACTTTCACTTCTCAGAAATTAAATCCCACAATTTTTAGTTAGAGTGAAAGTACAGGAAAACAGGGACATGAAGCCACAATTTTTTCATGATTCAGATAGAGCATACAATTTTAAACAGCTTTCTATTTTACTTCTATTATTGAATTTTCTTTGTCCTCTTTATCATTTGTTGAAAAGCACCTACCTACCAGATACAAGGCAAATTTGATAACAGAAACAAATTGGAAACTTTTAAAATTATATTCTCTGTCTGAATCACAAATGAAAAAACTAAATTTATGCTTACCTGATACATTTCTTTCTTTCTTGACACAATGAGTTCACGGATCATCTAATTACTAATGGGATATATCACTCCTGCCCAGCAGGAGACAGCAAAGAGCAACACAGCAAAGCTGTTAAATATCACCTCCCTTCCCTCCCACCCAAGGCATTCGACCGAAGTAAGGGGAGAAAGGAAGTAACAAGATGCAGAGGTGTCTGAAGTTTATAACATACCGACACTCTGTCTAAAAGAACAGGGCGGACTGTGGACTCACCGTGTCAAGAAAGAAATACATTTATCAGGTAAGCATACATTTTGTTTTCTTTCTAATGACACGATGAGTCAACGGATCATCTAATTTCTAATGGGAATCAATACCCAAGCTAGAGTACACAGATGATAAGGGAGGGACAAGACAGGGAACCTAAACGGAAGGCACCACTGCTTGAAGAACGTTTCTCCCAAAAGCGGCCTCACCTGAGGCAAAAGTGTCAAACTTATAGAATTTAGAAAAAGTGTGAAGAGAGGACCAAGTTGCAGCCTTGCAAATCTGTTCCACAGAAGCATCGTTTTTGAATGCCCATGAGGAAGAAACCACCTTTGTGGAATGAGCCGTAACTCTCTCTGGAGGCTGCTGTCCAGCAGTTTCATAGGCAAAGTGAATGATACTTTTCAACCACAAAGAAAGAGAATTAGCCGTAGCTTTCTGTCCCTTACGTTTTCCCAAGAAAACCACAAACAAGGCAGAAGACTGACGAAAATCCTTAGTCGCCTGTAAATAACATTTTACAGCACGTACCATGCCCAGATTGTGCAGAAGCCGTTCCTTCTGAGAGGGAGGATTAGGGCACAAGGAAGAAACAACAATCTCCTGATTAATGTTCCGGTCAGAAACTACTTTAGGTAGAAATCCTAACTTTGTACGTAAAACCACCTTATCCAAATGAAAAATAAGGTAAGGAGAATCATACTGTAATGCTGAGAGCTCTGACACTCTACGAGCAGAAGAAATAGCAACAAGAAACAAAACTTTCCAAGATAACAACTTAATATCTAAGGAATGCATAGGCTCAAACGGAGCCCCTTGAAGAACCTTAAGAACTAAATTAAGATTCCAGGGAGGAGTAACTGGTTTGAACACAGGCCTGATCCTGACCAAGGCCTGACAAAACGATTGCACGTCTGGTACGTCCGCCAAAATAGACAAGGCAGATATTTGACCCTTTAGGGAACTTGCCGATAATCCCTTCTCCAAATCTTCTTGGAGAAAGGACAGAATTCTAGGAATCCTAACTCTACTCCAAGAGTAGCCCTTGGATTCACACCAATATAGATATTTACGCCATATCTTGTTGTAAATCTTTCAAGTCACAGGTTTACGAGCCTGAATCATGGTCTCAATGACCGATTCTGAAAATCCCTGCTTGGATAAAATTAAGCGTTCAATCTTCAAGCAGTCAGCTTCAGAGAAACTAGATTTGGATGAAGGAAGGGCCCTTGAAGTAGAAGGTCCTTCTTTAACGGAAGTCTCCAAGGTGGAAGAGATGACATGTCCATCAGGTCTGCATACCAAATCCTGCACGGCCACGCCGGTGCAATGAGGATCACCGACGCCCTCTCCTGCTTGATTTGAGCAATGACCCAAGGTAGAAGAGCAAATGGAGGAAATAGGTATGCAAAACTGAAAGTCCAAGGTACCGCCAGGGCGTCTATCAGTAGAGCCTGAGGGTCCCTTGACCTTGACCTGTACCTCAGAAGCTTGGCATTCTGCCGAGATGCCATGAGATCCAATTCCGGCTGACCCCATTTGAGAATCAGGCTGGAAAACACTTCCGGATGGAGTTCCCACTCCCCCGGGTGAAAGGTCTGCCTGCTCAGGAAGTCCGCCTCCCAGTTGTCCACCCCTGGGATGTGGATCGCCGACAGACAGCAATTCTGAGTCTCCGCCCACCGAATTATCTTGGCTACTTCTGTCATGGCTAAGGAACTCCACGTTCCTCCCTGATGGTTAATGTAATCCACTGAAGTTATGTTGTCTAACTGGAACCTGATGAACCGGGTCGAGGCTAACTAGGGTCAGGCCAGAAGAGCATTGAAGATTGCCCAAGACTGCGCCCCATCCCAGAAGGCTGGGGTCTGTTGTCACAATCACCCAAGAGGGTCTGCGAAAGCAGGTTCCCTGAGAGAGATGATCCTGAGACAACCACCAAAGAAGAGAATCTCTTGTCTCCTGCTCCAGCTGTATTCGCGGAGACAAATCCGCATAATTTCCGTTCCACTGACTGAGCATGTTTAACTGCAGAGGTCTCAGGTGGAAACGGGCGAAAGGGATGATGTCCATTGCAGCTACCATCAGCCCGATTACCTCCATGCACTGAGTCACTGATGGCCGAGGAGAGGACTGAAGCGCTAGACAAGAATAGAAAATCTTTGATTTCCTGGCATCTGTCAAAAAGATTTTCATTGATAGGGAATCTATTATGGTTCCCAAGAAAGTTACCCTTGTATTTGGAACTAAGGTGCTCTTTTCCAAATTTACCTTCCATCCATGAGATCGTAGGAAAGATAACAACATTTCAGTGTGGGATCTTGCTTGTTGAAAGGATGGCCCCTGGAGCAGGATGTCATCCAGATAGGGCGCCACTGCAATGCCCCGTAATCGGAGCACCGCCAACAGGGATCCCAGAACCTTTGAGAAAATTCTGGGAGCTGTGGCAAGGCCGAAAGGAAAAGCCACGAATTGGAAGTGTTTGTCTAGAAATGCAAACCTTAGAAACTTGTTATGGTCCCTGTGAATCCTTTAAATCCACCGTTGTCATAAATTGACCCTCTTGGCCCAAAGGAAGAATGGAACGAATAGTTTCCATCTTGAAGGACAGTACTCTGAGGAATTTGTTTAGACTTTTGAGATCAAAAATTGGTCTGAAGGTTCCCCTCCTTTTTGGGAACCACGAACAGATTGGAATAAAACCCCAGGAAGGTTTGGACTGTTCTTGCTTGGAAGAGGAAGCCGAAGAATTTCCCTTGAAATTTCGAAAGGAACGAAAATGACTCTGAAGTCCCTTTTGTTTGTTTCTCTTATCCTGAGGGAGAAGATTACCTTTTCCTCCCGTAATATCAGAGATTATTTCCGTCAAACCCGGTCCAAACAAGGTCTTTCCCTTGTAAGGAATCGCTAAAAGTTTAGACTTAGATGACACATTTGCAGACCAAAGTTTTAACCATAAAGCTCTGCTGGCTAGTACAGCAAAACCTGAAATCTTTGCTCCCAGTTTGATAACCTGTAGGGAAGCATCAGTAATAAAGGAATTAGCCAACTTAAGGGCTTTTATCCTATCCTGGATCTCATCCTGGATCTCATCAAGGGGAGTGTCTGTCCTAATAGCATCAGACAATGCATCAAACCAATATGCCGCGGCACTAGTGACGGTAGCACTGCAGATTGCCATTGTAAACCCTGGTGTACATACATCTTCTTGAGTAACTCCTCTACTTTTTTGTCCATAGGATCTTTAAAGGCACAACTATCCTCTATGGGGATGGTAGTTCTCTTGGCCAGAGTGGAAACTAACCCTTCCACCTTGGGTACTGTTTGCCAAGACTCCTTGATAGAGTCCGGTATGGGAAACATCTTTTTAAATATAGGAGATGGAGAAAAAGGGATACCCAGTCTCTCCCATTCCTTAGCAATGATCTCAGTAGCTCGATCTGGTACAGGAAAAACCTCCACCAAGGAAGGTATATCAAAATATTTGTTTAGCTTACTGGATTTCTTAGGATTAACTACGACCATGGTGTCGCTGTCGTCCAATGTAGCTAAAACCTCCTTGAGTAGCATACGGAGGTGTTCTAACTTAAACCTGAAAGATACAACTTCAGTATCAGCAGAAATAATTACACTGTCAGAATCTGAAATTTCACCGTAGGCTTCTGTGAGGGGGCATTTGAAATAGCAACAACTTAGTCAGTAACCTCGCTTACTGAATGTTTATTGTTCCTCTTGCGTTTTCCCTGCAACATGGCAAAAGCAGACAACTCATCAGAAACTGCAGAGGACAGGAGGGAAGTGATGTCTTGCAGCGTAACTCCAGAAGAAGTTAAAGAGGAAGCGCAGGGCACTGCATGTGTGGGCAATAAAAGTTGGGACGCTTGAGGAGAAAGCTGCGGCATATACTGAACATTATTATTAGACTCCTGAACAGCATCCGCCTTAGAAGATTTTGGCTCAGAAAAAAATTCTCTCTCTGTAATTTAAAGTTCTCTCAATACATGAGGAACAGAAAGGGATTGGTGGTTCCACATTGGCATCAAAACATAATTTTGGCCTCTTGGTCCATTCTGACTCACAATGAATCAAATTATGAAATATAAAACTGAAATTCTTTATATTATATATTAAAGCAGAAAAAAATGTTACTGTCTCTTTAAATTTCAAAACGTTACTTTTTTTTTATTTGTACAGCAAGGTAACTAATGATACAAAAAAATTCCCCAGATGACCTCTACACCTCAGCTTAGCTCTGCTGAGGTGCCTACCTGCCCTGCTGCACCGGAGGAATCCCCTTATTTAGATAATAATCCGGACTGGTCTTTTTTTTCTTTATCTGTAAAAACCAACAGTCCGGAGTAGGCTGAAGCTTCTAGCGACAGTTTCTGTGCTGTCTTTCACTAGGTACTGCATAGGTACAGTTCTGATCCGGAAGCGCAGAGTGAAAAAGGCGCGCAACAGTAGTTGCCACCTCAGCTAAGTCCCGCCCATCTTGGGCGTCTTAAACAATAATCTCCCGGTCAGTAACTGACAAACCGCCGAGAGCAGAAACACCACAGAGAATGAGCCGTAGATAATCTCCCGGTCGGTAAAAGTCTCTTAGAAACAAACCGCCGGGAGAAGTGAATTCACACACGTATGAGCCCTTAACTCCTCAGCCCCTATGTAGTAGCCCCAGTGCCTGCTTTCAACTAACTGCCTTATGGAATTGTTCCCCCAAACTTATAGAGGAAACTGTGTGTCCCAATAAATAAATAAAGTGCCCCAAATTTTTCTTCCTCTGAAAAAATAAAGCAGCACTTGCCTCAAAGATCTGCCAGGCAGCAAGGCAGCTCATTAGATTTGAGAGGTCCTCTCCCTCCCATGGACCTGTGGAAAGAGAAAAAAGACTGAGTGATCTTACTCAGGCTTTCAGAATTAGGGCAGTATACACTATATGGGAGGCGCAGTGAGAAATATGTCCCACAAGTTCCCATTGCTCTAAAGCCACCACTGCTCTACTGAAGAGACTGATATGGACTACGGCTACACCCTAGAACAAAGCAGCACAATCTTGCACCACTTAAAAAAAAAAAAAAAATCTTGCTTGAAGAGTCTTTTACTAACACCTAACTTTACCACTTCCTTGCTCTAACATAGGCAAAGAGAATGACTGGGGTGGGAGGGAAGGGAGGTGATATTTAACAGTTTTGCTGTGGTGCTCTTTGCCGTCTCCTGCTAGGCAGGAGTGATATATCCCATTAGTAATTAGATGATCCATGGACTCATCGTGTCATTAGAAAGAAATTAGGGGTTTCATGTTCCTTTAAGAAAGAAAATGTTTGTTTCTTTTACAAAAAGAGGAATGACAGAAAAAGTCACTTTGAGTTAACATTGCAGGGTGAAGGGTTCAATTGTATTATTTTTGAGAATAATTTACAGATATGATAATTGGCAGCTGGATAACGTTCTGCCATAGAATGAGTGTTCCACCGGCTTTATGGTGCTCTGTATACTGATAGACAACTGACCTTGTACATTTATTACAGCATTGTTACAGCATTTTATTTATTATTACATTATTGCTTTTATATATCTATGTATTTAACCACTGCACAAGGTGATCATCTCTATACTCCAGGATAAAGATACTGATGAACTGCTACTTAATAGTGATATTATAGTCACATACACAAGAGCAATAACTTCACAGTAATTACTCTCTAATACACCAAAGCCCTGACCTTACAGGAAGCCTCATTGAAAACACCAGAAGTCCTGAAAAGAAAACAAGCAACTAACCTTACGGTAACCCCATCCATTCCCGCTGGTAAGGTGCCATCGATAAGGAGGGAGTTGCCTCCATGCCAGGCGTCCTGTGGACAAATGCGAGTTCTCACATGGCCTCCACCATCCTCAGCCAGTGACACTTCTGAGAAAATTGGCTGCAGCTCCTGTGCACTTAGGTTACACCAAGGACCAATGTCTTCTCCCTAAAAGCAAACACAAGGCGAATGTGCAACAGTGTTATTAATATCAGTAACATAACGACACACTGACATCAGGATTAAATAGAAAAATCTAATGTAACAACAAAAGCTCTAGCACAGACACTATATGCTGGGATGACAAAAACTAGAACAGCTAAGACAGTGACCGACAGCAATGTGTGTGTTAGGGGCATAGCACAGTGACAGGTACTTGCATGTGAGGGGTAGCACGATATGTGAATAGGAAGCCTTGTCTGAGCTTGGCAAGTGACTGAGAAGTAGTACAGTAAGAGACTACAGAGTCAAGATTGCCAAGAAACTAAGGACTTGCCCCGGCGTGCCTATAAAGCACTTGACACATGTTCTCTTGTTCCATGGAATATTGTGCTATAGTCATTAAACCAAAATCACAAGCACAACACATAAAGTAAAAGGTTGAACAAATTAAAAAAAATAAAGTTCCATACCAGCTCTAGGACTGTTTATGAAAATTTGACAAGTTCTCACCTCCCCATAGGAGAATCGTTTATTTCCACGTCCAACACAGAACGACGAGCAGAGGGGCAGTGAGCAGAGACTGTGTGAGGGGAGATAATTTTCCAATAGAGACCAGAACCTGAAGCAAGAGAGGCGCAGAGTGTTATAGTGAGTGCGATAAAGAGGAGGAAGAGAGAGCTTCACAGGTGAGACCGGATACATTGGCCAAAATTCAATAAAACTTGTTTGTAAAACAATCTCATAGAAAAAAACTCATTGCAAAGTATCAAAACAAATAAGGAAATGTGTGTGTTGTAATATGTATTGGCTATTCTTTTTATTCTTTATTTTAAATGCATATTGGAGCACATTGATGGACCATATATCTTGCTTGTTTAATGGTTTTATTTTCCTCAATGGATGCCTCTCTTATCTCTTTAATTTGTGAACTGTCCCTGTGTTTTTTGCCTGTATGACCCCTAGCTCAAATGTCCATAGATACCCCCTCCCTTAACTTTTTTTGCAGGCCAATCTAACACTAATATATCTCTCTCCCCCAGCTGACTTTTAAAGTAAATTTGCAACAGTCTTTAAAGAACATTCACAGACCCACATCAGCTGACACAGCCCTCTGCTAAAGGTAGCCTTTGGAAGATAGTTACCCTCCCACCCTGCCCCTCACCCCACCCACCCAAGGTTCATTCCCCCATTTATAGATAGTCTCCCACACAACTTTCATTCTCCTAAACTGACAGCTGCAAACACCGATCAGCACATCCTTCCATTCACTTAACCCTTTAGAATACATACCCTCTCTCCCTACAAATAGCTATATATCCCATATCGATAGTGTGTATATATATATATATATATATATATATATATATATATATATATATATATATACACACACATATATTTCTTTTTTTATATTGTACTATTTTTGTTTTATTTTCATCTACACAACTCATAGCACTAACATGTATCAAAATATGACCATACTGATATTTGTGACAACCCTTTTCTCACTCCAATTTTGTTCACATCACTACCGCCATAAGCACCCACCTCAAGCTGGAAAACAAATTATCATACACCATGGCCTACTCTGTTGCTGTAACTTATCTGCTGAGTGCTGGTGGAGAGTTATAAAAAATAACCCTCCTACCCCCACCTCACAAAATTATAAAGTATGCCATTCACTATATAGCCAAACAACAACTATGTCCAAATTCCTATTCCTTATGTTACTTGCCCTTGCAAATGATGTAGAGTCTAACCCTGGTTCCCCAGCAAATTCCATTCCTAGCCTTCCAACTAAAAAAGGCCTCTCCTTTGTGCACTGTAATATCCACAGCTTACTACCAAAAATCGATGCACTGCAAGCTTGGTGTTTACAATACAAGCCAAAAATCATTGTGATCTCTGAATCATGGCTAACTGCAAAAATACCTGACTCTGCCATTGCAATACATGGGTATTCATGCCATAGAATTGACAGAGCAAAGAGAGGAGGCGGCATTGTAATTTATATTGACAATTCCACAAAGTTCACCCCCATACAAAAATCTAGCTCTCCTGCCACCTTTGATTTCCTTTCTGGCAAAATTGAGATCCCTTGCAGTAAATCAATCATTGTTGCAGGAATCTACCGCCCACCTAGCTCCCTCCCCTGTGCATTCCATTTCGGACATAGCACAGATCCTTAGTGAAACCATAGCTCAAAACCCAAAAAGTGAAATTTTGGTTTTTGGAGATTTTAACATTGATTGGCTGAATCCAAAAAATAACAGTTGTCGCTCGCTGTTTAAATCTTTGCATCTAACGCAATTAATCTCCTCCCCAACTCGCATAAACATCAAAAGCCATAATCATACCCTGCTCGACTGGATTCTCTCCACTTCTCCCGACCGAATCCAGGAGGCAGGTGTTCTCCCTAACAATTTCAGTGACCACTGCTTAGTGTACTGCGTGCGCAAAAACATAATTTATGTAAGAACTTACCTGATAAATTAATTTCTTTCATATTAGCAAGAGTCCATGAGCTAGTGACGTATGGGATATACATTCCTACCAGGAGGGGCAAAGTTTCCCAAACCTCAAAATGCCTATAAATACACCCCTCACCACACCCACAAATCAGTTTAACGAATAGCCAAGAAGTGGGGTGATAAAAAAAAAGTGTGAAAGCATATAAAATAAGGAATTGGAATAGTTGTGCTTTATACAAAAAAATCATAACCACCAAAAAGGGTGGGCCTCATGGACTCTTGCTAATATGAAAGAAATGAATTTATCAGGTAAGTTCTTACATAAATTATGTTTTCTTTCATGTAATTAGCAAGAGTCCATGAGCTAGTGACATATGGGATAATGACTATCCAAGATGTGGATCTTTCCACGCAAGAGTCACTAGAGAGGGAGGGATAAAATAAAGACAGCCAATTCCTGCTGAAAATAATCCACACCCAAAAATAAAGTTTAATGAAAACATAAGCAGAAGATTCAAACTGAAACCGCTGCCTGAAGTACTTTTCTACCAAAAACTGCTTCAGAAGAAGAAAACACATCAAAATGGTAGAATTTAGTAAAAGTATGCAAAGAGGACCAAGTTGCTGCTTTGCAAATCTTATCAACCCGAAGCCTCATTCCTAAACGCCCAGGAAGTAGAAACTGACCTAGTAGAATGAGCTGTAATCCTTTGAGGCGGAGTTTTACCCGACTCGACATAAGCATGGTGAATTAAGGATTTCAACCAAGAGGCCAAAGAAATGGCAGAAGCTTTCTGACCTTTTCTAGAACCGGAAAAGATGACAAATAGACTAGAAGTCTTTCGGAAAGACTTAGTAGCCTCAACATAATATTTCAAAGCTCTAACAACATCCAAAGAATGCAATGATTTCTCCTTAGAATTCTTAGGATTAGGACATAATGAAGGAACCACAATTTCTCTACTAATGTTGTTGGAATTCACAACCTTAGGTAAAAATTCAAAAGAAGTTCGCAACACCGCCTTATCCTGATGAAAAATCAGAAAAGGAGACTCACAAGAAAGAGCAGATAATTCAGAGACTCTTCTGGCAGAAGAGATGGCCAAAAGGAACAAAACTTTCCAAGAAAGTAATTTAATGTCCAATGAATGCATGGGTTCAAAAGGAGGAGCTTGAAGAGCCCTCAGAACCAAATTCAAACTCCAAGGAGGAGAAATAGACTTAATGACAGGTTTTATACGAACCAAAGCTTGTACAAAACAATGAATATCAGGAAGATTAGCAATCTTTCTGTGAAAAAGAACAGAAAGAGCAGAGATTTGTCCTTTCAAGGAACTTGCGGACAAACCTTTATCTAAACCATCCTGAAGAAACTGTAAAATTCTCGGAATTCTAAAAGAATGCCAGGAAAAAAGATGAGAAAGACACCAAGAAATATAAGTCTTCCAGACTCTATAATATATCTCTCTAGATACAGATTTACGAGCCTGTAACATAGTATTAATCACAGAGTCAGAGAAACCTCTTTGACCAAGAATCAAGCGTTCAATCTCCATACCTTTAAATTTAAGGATTTGAGATCCTGATGGAAGAAAGGACCTTGCGACAGAAGGTCTGGTCTTAACGGAAGAGTCCACGGCTGGCAAGAGGCCATCCGGACAAGATCCGCATACCAAAACCTGTGAGGCCATGCTGGAGCTACCAGCAGAACAAACGAGCATTCCTTCAGAATCTTGGAGATTACCCTTGGAAGAAGAACTAGAGGCGGAAAGATATAGGCAGGATGATACTTCCAAGGAAGTGATAATGCATCCACTGCCTCCGCCTGAGGATCCCGGGATCTGGACAGATACCTGGGAAGTTTATTGTTTAGATGAGAAGCCATCAGATCTATTTGTGGGAGTTCCCACATTTGAACAATCTGAAGAAATACCTCTGGGTGAAGAGACCATTCGCCCGGATGCAACGTTTGGCGACTGAGATAATCCGCTTCCCAATTGTCTATACCTGGGATATGAACCGCAGAGATTAGACAGGAGCTGGATTCCGCCCAAACCAGAATTCGAGATACTTCTTTCATAGCCAGAGGACTGTGAGTCCCTCCTTGATGATTGATGTATGCCACAGTTGTGACATTGTCTGTCTGAAAACAAATGAACGACTCTCTCTTCAGAAGAGGCCAAGACTGAAGAGCTCTGAAAATTGCACGGAGTTCCAAAATATTGATCGGTAATCTCACCTCCTGAGATTCCCAAACCCCTTGTGCCGTCAGAGACCCCCACACAGCTCCCCAACCTGTAAGACTTGCATCTGTTGAGATTATAGTCCAGGTCGGAAGAACAAAAGAAGCCCCCTGAATTAAACGATGGTGATCTGTCCACCACGTCAGAGAATGTCGGACAATCGGTTTTAAAGATATTAATTGAGATATCTTTGTGTAATCCCTGCACCATTGGTTCAGCATACAGAGCTGAAGAGGTCGCATGTGAAAACGAGCAAAGGGGATCGCGTCCGATGCAGCAGTCATAAGACCTAGAATTTCCATGCATAAGGCTACCGAAGGGAATGATTGAGACTGAAGGTTTCGACAAGCTGAAATCAATTTTAGACGTCTCTTGTCTGTCAAAGATAGAGTCATGGACACTGAATCTATCTGGAAACCTAAAAAGGTTACCCTTGTCTGAGGAATCAATGAACTTTTTAGTGAATTGATCCTCCAACCATGATCTTGAAGAAACAACACAAGTCGATTCGTATGAGATTCTGCTAAATGTGAAGACTGAGCAAGTACCAAGATATCGATATATCATAAGGAAATACCACAATACCCTGTTCTCTGATTACAGACAGAAGGGCACCGAGAACCTTTGTAAAAATTATTGGAGCTGTAGCTAGGCCAAACGGCAGAGCCACAAACTGGTAATGCTTGTCCAGGAAAGAGAATCTCAGGAACTGATAGTAAGCTGGATGAATCGGAATATGCAGATATGCATACTGTAAATCTATTGTAGACATATAATGCCCTTGCTGAACAAAAGGCAAGATAGTCCTTACAGTTACCATTTTGAATGTTGGTATCCTTACATAACGATTCAATATTTTTAGATCCAGAACTGGTCTGAAGGAATTCTCCTTCTTGGGTACAATGAAGAGATTCGAATAAAACCCCAGCCCCTGTTCCAAAACTGGAACTGGCATAATTACTCCAGCCAACTCTAGATCTGAAACACATTTCAGAAATGCTTGAGCTTTCACTGGGTTTACTGGGACACGGGAAAGAAAAAATCTCTTTGCAGGAGGTCTTATCTTGAAACCAATTCTGTACCCTTCTGAAACAATGTTCTGAATCCAAAGATTGTGAACAGAATTGATCCAAATTTCTTTGAAAAAACGTAATCTGCCCCCTACCAGCTGAGCTGGAATGAGGGCCGCACCTTCATGTGGACTTAGAAGCTGGCTTTGCTTTTCTAGAAGGCTTGGATTTATTCCAGACTGGAGATGGTTTCCAAACTGAAACTGCTCCTGAGGATGAAGGATCAGGCTTTTGTTCTTTGTTGAAACGAAAGGAACGAAAACGATTATTAGCCCTGTTTTTACCTTTAGATTTTTTATCCTGTGGTAAAGTTCCTTTCCCACCAGTAACAGTTGAGATAATAGAATCCAACTGAGAACCAAATAATTTATTACCCTGGAACGAAAGGGAAAGTAGAGTTGATTTAGAAGACATATCAGCATTCCAAGTTTTAAGCCATAAAGCTCTTCTAGCTAAAATAGCTAGAGACATAAACCTGACATCAACTCTGATAATATCAAAAATGGCATCACAGATAAAATTATTAGCATGTTGAAGAAGAATAATAATATTATGAGAATCATGATCTGTTACTTGTTGCGCTAAAGTTTCCAACCAAAAAGTTGAAGCTGCAGCAACATCAGCCAATGATATAGCAGGTCTAAGAAGATTACCTGAACACAGATAAGCTTTTCTTAGAAAGGATTCAATTTTCCTATCTAAAGGATCCTTAAAGGAAGTACCATCTGCCGTAGGAATAGTAGTACGTTTAGCAAGGGTAGAAATAGCCCCATCAACTTTAGGGATTTTGTCCCAAAACTCTAATCTGTCGGACGGTACAGGATATAATTGCTTAAAACGTTTAGAAGGAGTAAATGAATTACCCAAATTATTCCATTCTCTGGAAATTACTTCAGAAATAGCACCAGGAACAGGAAAAAGATCTGGAATAACCACAGGAGATCAAAAGACCTTGTCTAAACGTTTAGATTTAGTATCAAGAGGACCAGAATCCTCAATTTCTAATGCAATTAGGACTTCTTTAAGTAAAGAACGGATAAATTCCATTTTAAATAAATATGACGATTTATCAGCATCAACCTCTGAGACAGAATCCTCTGTATCAGAAGAATCATTAGAATCAGAATGATGATGTTCATTTAAAAATTCATCTGTATAAAGAGAAGTTTTAAAATACTTTTTATGTTTACCAGAAGGAGGAATAACAGACATAGCCTTCTTAATGGATTCAGAAACAAAATCTCTTATGTTATCAGGAACACTCTGAACATTAGATGTTGATGGAACTGCAACAGGTAATGGTACTTTACTAAAGGAAATATTTTCTGCATTAACAAGTTTGTCATGACATTTAATACAAACAACAGCTGGAGGAACAACTACCAAAAGTTTACAGCAGATACACTTAGCTTTGGTAGTTCCAGCACCAGGCAGCGATTTTCCAGTAGTATCTTCTGACTCAGTTGCAACGTGGGACATCTTGCAATATGTAATAGAAAAAACAACATATAAAGCAAAATTGATCAAATTCCTTAAATGACAGTTTCAGGAATGGGAAAAAATGCCAGTGAACAAGCTTCTAGCAACCAGAAGCAACAAATAATGAGACTAAAATGAAGTGGAGACAAAATTGACGCCCACAATATTTGGCGCCTAAATGCTATTAGCGCCAAAAATGACGCCACATCCGGAACGCCGACATTTTTGGCGCGAAAAACGTCAAAAATGACGCAACTTCCGGCGACACGTATGACGCCAGAAATAGAAAAAAAATTTCGCGCCAAGAAAGTCCGCGCCAAGAATGACGCAATAAAATGAAGCATTTTCAGCCCCCGCGAGCCTAACAGCCCACAGGGAAAAAGTCAAATTTTAAGGTAAGATAAAAATGATATATTCAAATGCATTATCCCAAATATGAAACTGACTGTCTGAAATAAGGAAATGTTGAACATCCTGAGTCAAGGCAAATAAATGTTTGAATACATATATTTAGAATTTTATAAAAAAGTGCCCAACCATAGCTTTAGAGTGTCACAGAAAATAAGACTTACTTACCCCAGGACACTCATCTACATGTTGTAGAAAGCCAAACCAGTACTGAAACGAGAATCAGCAGAGGTAATGGTATATATAAGAGTATATCGTCGATCTGAAAAGGGAGGTAAGAGATGAATCTCTACGACCGATAACAGAGAACCCATGAAATAGACCCCGTAGAAGGAGATCATTGAATTCAAACAGGCAATACTCTCCTCACATCCCTCTGACATTCACTGCACGCTGAGAGGAAAACCGGGCTCCAACCTGCTGCGGAGCGCATATCAACGTAGAATCTAGCACAAACTTACTTCACCACCTCCATAGGAGGCAAAGTTTGTAAAACTGATTTGTGGGTGTGGTGAGGGGTGTATTTATAGGCATTTTGAGGTTTGGGAAACTTTGCCCCTCCTGGTAGGAATGTATATCCCATACGTCACTAGCTCATGGACTCTTGCTAATTACATGAAAGAAATAAAGGCTACTAAATCCTCTCCCAAGGTTAAAATCACCAGTTCCTTAAAAAAAATTAATATTCAATCATTTCTAAATGACATCAAGAACCTCCCCTGGCACAGATTAAACCTAATCCCAGATCTAGACTCTGCAGTTGAATTCTTTCAGTCTGAACTCCTACAGACTGCGTAAGGTGAGAGTAAAAGCAGCACACTTGAATTGGATCACAGCTGACCTCATTCAAATGTACAAACAAATAGGTTTAAACGTTTTGTAAGGTGTGCTAAAAAAACAAATTTTGTATTTGTATTTAACTCATTCAAATGTACCAATTTCGGGATTCATTGTGGTCAAAGTTCAAGCATACTGGCTCTATGAATGATCACTGTGTATATAGACAATGGCAAAATATATGCACTAAACAAACAAAATTGGCTAAGGCCCAATATTTCTGTGAAAATCTGAACAATAACATATCTAACCCTAGAAAGTTTTGGAAACTCATAAATAACTTCAAAATCCACCAATCCACTCCCAACCCTCCACTGTCAATGTGGATAACCAAAACCTGCAACTCCCCTTAGAAGTAGCAAATGCCTTTAACAATTATTTTGTTGGATGCTCCACCACCCTGATTGACAAACTAATAAATGGCACGCATCCTGAAGCTACAAATGTGGATCAGGCCCCACTAAAACAGCAAAGACCCAATATAGAGAAGTTCAATTTTAGACCTGTACCCATCAATGTCGTTAAGAAACACCTTAATAATCTAAAAATGAAAAAACAGTCTGGACTTGATCAAATCCCAGCAATGCTGTTGAAGCTCAGTGCGCTGGCAATTGCTAAGCCTGTCACAACCCTAATTAACGAATCCTTGGTGTCTGGATACATACCCAAACTCTGGAAAACTGCAAGAATAGTGCCTATTCATAAAAGTGGGGAGTTAACCTTGGTTTCTAACTCTAGCCCTATATCATTGCTCCCAGTATTGTCAAAAATCTTAGAAAAATGCGTCCATACGCAAATATGCGAGTATTAACAACTTTCTAACTATCTGACCCCTGATCAATCAGGTTTTCGACCGAATCACTCCACTACAACTGCCCTCCTAAAAGTTTGCAACGACATCCAAACTGGCATGGAACAAGGAGACCTAACTGGAGCTATTTTCCTTGATTTTGCTAAGGCTTTTGACACAGTGGACCACGACATACTACTGCTAAAACTAATAAACTCTGGTATTGCTGATCGTCCGTTAACCTGCTTTAGATCAGAATATGTCTGTTTCTAACAGTGACTCCCTCCCTCTCCCAGTCACGTGTGGTGTTCCCCAAGGTTCCATTCTCGGCCCCCTACTATTCACATTATTTATAAATGATTTGCCTAATGTCTGCAAATCCTCAACTGTACACATGTACGCAGACGACACAGTAATCTATGCAAAAAAAATCTGATCTGCCGCAGCTTGAAGCAGTGCTCCAAGAACAGTTCACAGAGGTAGAAAAGTGGATCTCAAAAAACAAACTCTTCCTAAACACTGACAAAACTGTCACAATGATCTTTGGAACTGGGCCTAAATTACACAAATTACAAAATTCCCATCTACGCATCAAAACAAAATTTAATTGCACGCTTACCGCAGTCCACTCTTTCAAATACTTGGGTATGTTGTTAGACCCTAAAAACTTGCACATAAACTTTATCTAAAATGAGGTGCCCTGTACAGAAACAAATCTTGCCTCAGCCCTACAGTAAAGCAAAAGATTTACAGCAAATGCTGATGCCTATCATGGATTATGGGGACGTAGCATACACACCTGCACCGTAAACTCACCTTAATAAACGTAAAACATTGTATAACTCGTTCTGCCGCTTTGTGCTACAATGTAACTACAAGACCCACCATTGTAACATGCTAAAATAACTAAACTGGCTGACGCTGGAATCCAGACGCACCCTCCATCTTTCCTGTCTTGTGTTTAAGAGCTTTTCTGGGAAGCTCCCACCCTACCTGAGCAGAATGCTCTCCCCGGCTATTCCCACCTCCTATAACCTCCGATCCAGTACCAGCACATTATTTAGCTTGCCTCAATACAAAAAGAAAGCAGCACGATCCTCCTTTTCCTACCGAGCGCCACAGTTATGGAATGACCTCCCGCACACTTTCAAACCTTCCCCAAGCCTAATATCCTTTAAGAGATCCCTCTCTACATATCTCAAAACAGAATGCACCTGTCATGGTTGATTATATATTTCTTACCTGTTCTATGTAAAATTTTTGCATCTATTGTGTATTATTATTGTTTTTGTATTTTATTGCACCCTATTGTATCAATGCAATGTTTTGTGGACCCAGGACATACTTGAAAACGAGAGAAATCTCAATGTATCCTTCCTGGTAAAATATTTTATAAATAAATAAATAAAATTAAAGATATTTGTACCTGGCCTTGTCACAGCTGCACTTTTAAACATTCCTATTTACTTCTATAGTTTAATTTGATTTGTACTCTTAGTATCCTTTGCTGAAAATAATGTCTGTGAAGCAGGCTGAGGAGCAGCAATGTACTAATGGTAGCTAACTGGTGATTATTATTATTTATTTTTATTATTAGGTATTTGTAGAGCGCCAACAGATTCCGCAGCGCTATAAACATAGGCGGTATACAAGAAAACATTTATGGGGATCAAATGGGTAGAGGGTCCTGCCGAGAGTTGCACTGTTGAAGTCAGCTCTTATGAAGATTATCTACAAACAGCTGGGCTCATAAGCTTACATGCTAAGGGGTTTGAGGGGATAGCTATGGAGATAGGAAGGTTAGTGTAGGTTGTATGCATCCCTGAATAGTAGAGTCTTTAGGGAGGGCTTGGAGCTTTTAAAACTAGGGGAGAGTCTTGTGGAGCAAGGCAAGGAGTTCAATAAGATGGGAGCCAGTCTGGAGAAGTAAAACGGGAAGGTTACAAGAGAGGAGGAGAGTAGGAGATTGTGAGCAGAGCGAAGGGGACGGGAGGGAGAGTATCTGGAAACAAGGTCTGAGATGTTGGGGGGAGCAATGCAGTTGAGGGCTTTCTATGTCAGAGTGAGAATTTTGTTTTTAATCCTGGAGGCAAGAGGAAGGGATTGGCAGAGAGGTGCTGCAGATGAAGAGCGACGTGTAAGGAAGATGAGCCTGGCAGAGGATTGTAAAGGAGCTAGGGAGACCAGAGAGGATGGAGTTGCAGTAGTCGAGGCGGGAAAGGATGAGAGAGTGGATTAAAATCTTAGTTGTGTCTTGTGTATGGAAATGTCTAATTTTAGAGATGCTTTTAAGGTCGAAGCGGCTGGCTTTAGCCAAGGACTGAATGTGAGGAGTGAAAGAAAGATCTGAGTCAAGTGTGACCCCAAGACATCGGGCATGCGGGGTAGGGGTAATGATGGAGTTATCGATAGTTATAGAGAAATGGGGGGTGGAGATATTGGAGGAAGGGGGGGGGTTAAGGTAGGTAGAGGACATACAAGGTTAGATATGAGAGAGATAGTTAGTGACACGGGTTAGCAAGGAAGGAGATAGATCTGGTGCAGAGAAGTAGATTTGGGTGTCGTTGGCATACAAATGCTGTTCAAACCCGTGGGACTTTATTAAGGAACCTAATGATGACATGCAGATTGAAAAGAAAAGGGGAGCGAGGACAGACCCTTGCGGTACCCCAACATAAAGTGGTAACAGGGCAGAGGATGCCCCAGAGAAGGCTACACTAAAGGTATGCTAGACAGATAGGAAGAAAACCACAAGAGAGCTGTGTCACCAATGCTGAAGTATTGGAGGATTTGGAGCAAAAGAGGGTGGTCGACAGGATCAAGGAGGATAAGCAGAGAGAAGTGGCCTTTTAATTTTGCTGTAAGTAGGTCATTGGTAACCTTAACAATTGCTGTCTCTGTGGAGTGATGGAGACGAAATCCAGATTGCAGTGGGTCAAGGAGGGAGTTTAATGTAAGGTAACGGGTTAGATGTGCATATACTAGCTTTTCAAGAAGCTTTGAGGCAAGAGGGAAAAGGGAAATAGGGCGGTAGTTGGATAGGGAGGTTGGATCAAGAGAAGGTTTTTTGAGGATAGGTGTGACCAGTGCATGTTTAAGAGATAAGGGAAATATACCAGTGCTGAGGGAGAGGTTGAAGATGTGTGTGAGAATAGGGGTAAGGGTAGAAGAGAGGGGATGGGGTTGAGGGGACAGGTAGTGAGGTGGGAGGATAGTATAAGGGCAGAAACTTCTTGATTGGTGGCTCCACATATATGCCTCTAGTCATTCGCTCGCATGATGTGTTTAGCTAGCTCCCAGTACTGCATTACTACCCCTTCAAATTGACTTACTAGTAAATTGGAAAGATGTTTAAAATTGTATGCTCTATATCTGAATCATGAAAGAAAATTTTTGGGTTTCATGTCCCTTTAAACTCCATTTATAAACAATGGAGCCGCATCTTTCTCAAAACCGTTCACAAGATTCACTGTCAAGGACACCGGCATCACAAAAATGTCTTGAAAAGCAAACAAACTAAAATTGTTAGAAAAAAAAATCACCTTCTGGAAAACAGTCCAAATCTTTGAAAAATAAAAACAAAACAACCTTGTTAATTTTGAAATAACGAGAATTGAAATACTCACTTGTGTTGGTTCTCCAGGAATTCTTCTTTTTCTAAACACTCGTACACCCAGCCCGGAGCAAACAAAGCAGCCGAGAGGCCATATTTTCGGATCATCTGAAAAGACTGAGATAAAAGCCACGTATGATGCAGAGTACAGAGAGAGACTGAGCAATACTAACAAGAGAGAAAAGGGAGAGAATATTCGTATCTAGATTTACTTAGTATTAAAAAAACCTTATCATAAAATTCTATCCAATTTATATTACCAGAAAATGCTGTAACCATAAAGCCAGTTTATAGTAACGTTTTTTGCCGCTAAAGCAAAGCTTTCTGTAAGGCCCCTGTGAATTCCACAAACAAAAAAAATGCATTTAAAAAAAATCAAGAGCAATAGGCAAGAATAGTCACTTGATTGAGATATTATTATCTGTTCAATTCTTTGGTTACCTTCTAGTTTATTTTTATTTAATCTCACCAAAGCTGTGTATATAATTGTAAACATTTAAAGGGACATAATCAAAATGAATCTTTCGTGCTTCAGATGGAGAATGTTTTTTTTATAAACTTTTCAAATTACTTCTACTATAAAATTTACTTCGCTTGGTATCCTTTGTTGAAACGCATAGCTAGGCTGGCTCAGGAGCAGCAATAACTATTGGGCGCTAGCATATATATGTGTCTTGTCATTGCACTGCTTCTCTGGAACTAGCTTTAAAGGGACATTAAACACTAAATAAATGCTAGCAATTATACACACACCATTTACTATGTAAAACATCTTACAGTCGGAGCAAGGGGGTCCCTGAGTACCTTTGGTGAGTTTTCTCACAGGTAAGAGTGAAATAAAAAATCATATTCTCACTGTTTCATGCAAGAAATTCTCATACTTTAACCTCAGCATTTCAAAGCTCAAGTACACATTTTTATTGACTTTTATATCAAATAAATTGTAGCATGTGAAGATAAATTAAATAAATAATGTGGCATTTGGTGTCCTCAGCATGGAGGCAACTGATTCCTATAAATGGTAAAAGGTATGAGGTGCATTAGTTTTTTTGTGACCAAGATCACAACTCACATTCCAATGACAGAGAAGACAGAGGCTGAGTTACAGAAAAAATAATTATACATAATGACAGACAATGAGTCACCATAACAGATGAGATAGGAGACATGGTGACAGATAGTGACAGTGAGTCACAACAACAGAGTAGACACGGTGACAGACAGTGAGTCCCAATGTTAGACGAGATACGAGACACAGTGACAGTGAGTCACGACGACAGAGGAAACACGGTGACAGGCAGTGACAGTGAGTAACAACGACACAGAAGACACGGCGACAGAGAGGACATGGTGACAGACAGTGGTAGTGAGTTACAAGGACAAAGGAGACACGGTGACAGAGACAGTGAGTCACAACAAAAGAGGAGACACTGTGACAGACAATGGCAGTGAGTTAAAGGGCCATAATACCCAAATGTTTAAACACTTGAAAGTGATGCAGCATAGCTGTAAAAAAGCTTACTAGACAATATCACCTGAAGATCTCTATGTAAAAAAGAAAGATATTTTACCTCAAATGTTCCTCAGTAGCCACATCCAATTGTAAAGGATTTCTAAGCAGCATATTAGTATGTCTGTCCTGGGACAGCTAAGGGGATGAGCCTCGTGCACTCTCATATTATTTCCCTATTCAGGTTAAAGGAAGCTTACTATGAAATCTCATGTGAGTTAAGTCAAATCTCATGAGATCACAGTAAAAGAGTTCATAACCTGCAGCTGGGAGCAGCTGAGTATAACTTTTTACACAGAACTTACTCTGCTGAGCTGAGGAGATTGTGAGGTAAAATATCTTCCTTTTTTACATAGAGATGCTCCGGTGACAGACAGTGGCAGTGAATAACAACGACAGAGGAGACATGGTGACAGGAAGTGACAGTGAGTCACAGCGACAGAGGAGACACAGTGACAGTGAGTCACAACGACAGGAGACACAGTGACAGTGATATTGAAAGAGGAGACATGGTGACAGACATTGACAGTGAGTCACAACCACAGAGGAGACACAGTGACAGACAGTGGCAGTGAGTTACAACAACAGAAGAGACACAGTGACAAAAATTTACAGTGAGTCACAACGACAGAGGATACACAGTGACAGATAGTGGCAGTGAGTTACAAAAGAGGAGACACATTGACAGACATTGACAGTGAGTCACAACAACAGAGGAGACACAGTGACAGGCAGTGACAGTGAGTCACAATAACAGAGGAGACACAGTGACAGTGAGTCACAACGACAGAGGAGACACAGTGACAGGCAGTGATATTGACAGCGGAGACATGGTGACAGACAGTGACAGTGAGTCACGACAGGAGATACAGTGACAGACAGTGGCAGTGAGTTACAACAACAGAGGAGACACAGTGAAAGACATTGACAGTGAGTCACAACGACAGAGAAGACATGGTGACAGACAGTGGCAGTGAGTCACAACAACAGAGGAGACACGGTGACAGACAGTGGCAGTGAGTTACAATGACAGAGGAGATACAGTGACAGAAAGTGGCAGGGAGTCACAACAAAAGAGGAGACACGGTGGCAGACAGTGGCAGTGAGTTACGACAGAGAAGGCACGGTGACAGACATTGACAGTGAGTCACAATAACAGAGGAGACACGGTGACAGGTAAGTACAGTGATTCACAATGACAGAGGAGACACGGTGACAGGCATTGACAGTGAGTCACAATAACAGAGGAGACACGGTGACAGGCAAGTACAGTGATTCACAATGACAGAGGAGACACGGTGACAGGCAGTGACAGTGAGCCACAATGACAGAGTAGACACGGTGACAGGCAGTGATACTGACAGAGGAGACATGGTGACAGACAGTGAGTCACAACGACAGAGGAGACACAGTGACAGACATTGACAGTGAGTCACAATGACAGAAGAGACACAGTGACAGACAATGGCAGTGAGTAACAACAAAAGAGGAGACACAGTGAAAGACAGTGAGTCCCAATGGTAGACGAGATAGGAGACACAGTGGTGACAGTGAGTCACAACGACAGAGGAGACACAGTGACAGACAGTGATATTGACAGAGGAGACAGTGGCAGTGAGTTACAACAACAGAGGAGACACAGTGAAAGACATTGACAGTGAGTCACAATGAAAGAGAAGACATGGTGACAGACAGTGGCAGTGAGTCACAATGACAGAGGAGACACGGTGACAGACATTGACAGTGAGTCACAATGACAGAGGAGACACGGTGACAGACAGTGGCAGTCACAACAACAGAGGAGATACAGTGACAGACAGTGGCAGTGAGTCACAACAAAAACATAATTTATGCTTACCTGATAAATTTATTTCTCTTGTAGTGTATCCAGTCCACGGATCATCCATTACTTGTGGGATATTCTCCTTCCCAACAGGAAGTTGCAAGAGGATCACCCACAGCAGAGCTGCTATATAGCTCCTCCCCTCACTGCCATATCCAGTCATTCGACCGAAACAAGACGAGAAAGGAGAAACCATAGGGTGCAGTGGTGACTGTAGTTTAATTAAAATTTAGGACAGGGCGGGCCGTGGACTGGATACACTACAAGAGAAATAAATTTATCAGGTAAGCATAAATTATGTTTTCTCTTGTTAAGTGTATCCAGTCCACGGATCATCCATTACTTGTGGGATACCAATACCAAAGCTAAAGTACACGGATGATGGGAGGGACAAGGCAGGAACTTAAACAGAAGGAACCACTGCCTGTAGAACCTCTCTCCCAAAAACAGCCTCCGAAGAAGCAAAAGTGTCACATTTGTAAAATTTTGAAAAGGTGTGAAGCGAAGACCAAGTCGCAGCCTTGCAAATCTGTTCAACAGAGGCCTCATTTTTAAAGGCCCAGGTGGAAGCCACAGCTCTAGTAGAATGAGCTGTAATCCTTTCAGGGGGCTGCTGTCCAGCAGTCTCATAGGCTAAGCGTATTATGCTCCGAAGCCAAAAGGAGAGAGAGGTTGTCGAAGCTTTTTGACCTCTCCTCTGTCCAGAGTAAACGACAAACAGGGCAGATGTTTGACGAAAATCTTTAGTAGCCTGTAGTAAAAGTAAAACTTCAAGGCATAGACTACGTCCAGATTATGCAAAAGACGTTCCTTCTTTGAAGAAGGATTAGGACACAATGATGGAACAACAATCTCTTGATTGATATTCCTGTTAGAAACCACCATAGGTAAAAACCCAGGTTTGGTACGCAGAACTACCTTGTCTGAATGAAAAATCAGATAAGGAGAATCACAATGTAAGGCAGATAACTCAGAGACTCTTCGAGCCGAGGAAATAGCCATCAAAAACAGAACTTTCCAAGATAAAAGTTTAATATCAATGGAATGAAGAGGTTCAAACGGAACTCCCTGAAGAACTTTAAGAACCAAGTTTAAGCTCCACGGGGGAGCAACAGTTTTAAACACAGGCTTAATCCTAACCAAAGCCTGACAAAATGCCTGGACGTCTGGAACTTCTGCCAAACGCTTGTGCAAAAGAATAGACAGAGCAGAGATCTGTCCTTTTAAAGAACTAGCTGATAAGCCTTTGTCCAAACCCTCTTGGAGAAAGGACAATATCCTAGTAATCCTAACCTTACTCCATGAGTAACTCTTGGATTCACACCAATAAAGATATTTACGCCATATCTTATGGTAGATTTTCCTGGTGACAGGCTTCCGAGCCTGTATTAAGGTATCAATGACTGACTCGGAGAAGCCACGCCTTGATAGAATCAAGCGTTCAATCTCCATGCAGTCAGTCTTAGAGAAATTAGATTTGGATGATTGAAAGGACCTTGTATTAGAATTGTAATAATTTCTGTAAGCCTTTTAGGTATAGGAAAAGTGTCAGTACACACCGGCACCGCATAGTATCTATCCAGCCTACACAATTTCTCTGGAATTGCAACTGTGTTACAGTCATTCAGAGCAGCTAATACCTCCCCAAGCAATACACGGAGGTTCTCAAGCTTAAATTTAAAATTAGAAATCTCTGAATCAGGTTTCCCCGAGTCAGAGATGTCACCCACAGACTGAAGCTCTCCGTCCTCATGTTCTGCATACTGTGACGCAGTATCAGACATGGCTCTAACAGCATTTGCGTGCTCTGTATCTCTCCTAACCCCAGAGCTATCGCGCTTGCCTCTTAATTCAGGCAATCTAGATAATACCTCTGACAGGGTATTATTCATGATTGCAGCCATGTCCTGCAAGGTAATCGCTATGGGCGTCCCTGATGTAATTGGCGCCATATTAGCGTGCGTCCCCTGAGCGGGAGGCGAAGGGTCTGACACTTGGGGAGAGTTAGTCGGCATAACTTCCCCCTCGACAGAACCCTCTGGTGATAATTCTTTTATAGATAAAGACTGATCTTTACTGTTTAAGGTGAAATCAATACATTTAGTACACATTCTCCTATGGGGCTCCACCATGGCTTTCAAACATAATGAACAAGTAGGTTCCTCTGTGTCAGACATGTTTAAACAGACTAGCAATGAGACTAGCAAGCTTGGAAAACACTTTAAAACAAGTTTACAAGCAATATAAAAAAAGTTACTGCGCCTTTAAGAAACACAAATTTTCCCAAATTTTGAAATAACAGTGAAAAAATGCAGTTACACTAACGAAATTTTTACAGTGTATGTAATAAGTTAGCAGAGCATTGCACCCACTTGCAAATGGATGATTAACCCCTTAATACCAAAAACGGAATAACAAATGACAAAAACGTTTTTTAAACAGTCACAACAACTGCCACAGCTCTACTGTGGCTTTTTACCTCCCTCAATACGACGTTTGAAGCCTTTTGAGCCCTTCAGAGAAGTCCTGGATCATGCAGGAAGAAGCTGGATGTCTGTGTCTGTAATTTTTGCTGTGCAAAAAAACGCCAAAATAGGCCCCTCCCACTCATATTACAACAGTGGGAAGCCTTAGGGAACTGTTTCTAGGCGAAATTCAAGCCAGTCATGTGGAAAAAACTAGGCCCCAATAAGTTTTATCACCAAACATATGTAAAAAACAATTAAACATGCCAGCAAACGTTTTAAAATACACTTTTATAAGAGTATGTATCTCTATTAATAAGCCTGATACCAGTCGCTATCACTGCATTTAAGGCTTTACTTACATTACTTCGGTATCAGCAGCATTTTCTAGCAAATTCCATCCCTAGAAAAATATTTTAACTGCACATACCTTATTACAGGAAAACATGCACGCTATTCCCCCTCTGAAGTTACCTCACTCCTCAGAATATGTGAGAACAGCAAAGGATCTTAGTTACTTCTGCTAAGATCATAGAAAACGCAGGCAGATTCTTCTTCTAAATACTGCCTGAGATAAACAGTACACTCCGGTACCATTTAAAAATAACAAACTTTTGATTGAAGAAATAAACTAAGTATAAAACACCACAGTCCTCTTACGACCTCCATCTTAGTTGAGAGTTGCAAGAGAATGACTGGATATGGCAGTGAGGGGAGGAGCTATATAGCAGCTCTGCTGTGGGTGATCCTCTTGCAACTTCCTGTTGGGAAGGAGAATATCCCACAAGTAATGGATGATCCGTGGACTGGATACACTTAACAAGAGAAAGAGGAGACACGGTGACAGACAGTGGCAGGGAGTTACGACAGAGGAGACACAGTGACAGACATTGACAGTGAGTCACGACGACAGAGGTGACAGACAGTGGCAGTGAGTAACAACGACAGAGGAGACACAGTGACACACAGTGACAGTGAGTCACAACGACAGAGGAGACACAGTGACAGGCAGTGACAGTGAGTCACAATAACAGAGGAGACACGGTGACAGGCAGTAACAGTGAGACAGTGAGTCACAACGATAGAGGAGGCACAGTGACAGGCAGTGACAGTGAGCCACAATGACAGAGTAGACACAGTGACAGGCAGTGATACTGACAGAGGAGACATGGTGACAGACAGTGACAGAGGAGACACAGTGACAGACATTGACAGTGAGTCACAACGACAGAGGAGACACAGTGACAGACAGTGGCAGTGAGTTACAACGATAGAGAAGACACAGTGACAGACAGTGGCAGTGAGTCACAACAAAAGAGGAGACACAGTGACAGACAGTGGCAGGGAGTCACAATGACAGAGGAGACACAGTGACAGAAAGTGGCAGGGAGTCACAACAAAAGAGGAGACATGGTGACAGACAGTGGCAGTGAGTTATGACAGATGAGACACGGTGATAGACATTGACAGTGAGTCACGACAGAGGAGACACAGTGACAGACAGTGGCAGTGAGTTACGACAGAGAAGACACAGTGACAGACAGTGGCAGTAAGTCACAACAAAAGAGGAGACACAGTGACAGACAATGACAGTGAGTCACAATGACAGAAAGTGGCAGGGAGTTACAACAAAAGAGGAGACACGGTGACAGACAGTGGCAATGAGTAATAACGACAGAGGAGACACGGTGACACACAGTGACAGTGAGTCACGACGACAGAGGAGACACGGTGACAGGCAGTGACAGTGAGTCATAATAACAGAGGAGACATGGTGACAGGCAGTGACAGGCAGTGACAGTGAGTCACAACGACAGAGGAGACATGGTGACAGGCAGTGATATTGACAGAGGAGACATGGTGACAGACAGTGAGTCACAACGACAGAGGAGACACGGTGACAGACAGTGGCAGTGAGTCACAACAAAAGAGGAAACACGGTGAAAGACAATGGCAGTAACAAACACAGAGGATACATAGTGACAGACAGTGGCAGTGAGTTACAACGACAGAGGAGACAGAGTGACAGACAGTGGCAGTGAGTTACGACAGAGGAGACACAGTGACAAAGATTGACAGTGAGTCAGAACGACAGAGGAGACACAGTGACAGACAGTGGCAGTGAGTTACAATGATAGAGAAGACACAGTGATAGATAGTGGCAGTGAGTCACAACAAAAGAGGAGACACAGTAACAGACAGTGGCAGGGAGTTACGACAGAGGAGACACGGTGACAAAAATTGACAGTCAGAACGACAGAGGAGACACAGTGACAGACAGTGGCAGTGAGTAACAATGACAGAGGAGACACAGTGACACACAGTGACAGTGAGTTACAACAGAGGAGACACAGTGACAGACAGTGAAATTGAGTTACAACAGAGGAGACAGAGTGACAGATAGTGATATTGATTGAGGAGACATGGTGACAGACATTGACAGTGAGTCACAACGACAGAGGAGACACATTGACAGACAGTGGCAGTGAGTCACAACAAAAGAGGAGACACGGTGAAAGACATTGACAGTGAGTCACAATAACAGAGGAGACACGGTGACAGAGAGTGGCAGTAAGTAACAATGACAGAGGAAACAGTGACAGTGTGTCACAACGACAGAGTAGACACAGTGACAGTGAGTCACAACGACAGAGGAGACACGCTGACAGGCAGTGACAGTGAGTCACACGACAGAGGACACACTGTGACAGACATTGACAGTGAGTCACAACGACAGAGGATACACAGTGACAGACATTGACAGCAACAACGACAGAGGAGACACGGTGACAGGCAGTGACAGTGAGCCACACAACAGAGGAGACACAGTGACAGACATTGACAGTGAGTCCCAACGACAGAGGAGACACAGTGACAGACATTGACAGTAACAACAACAGAGGAGATGCTGACAGGCAGTGACAGTGAGTCACACGACAGAGGAGACACAGTGACAGACAGTGGCAGTGAGTCACAACGACAGAGGAAACAGTGACACACAGTGACAATGAGTCACAACGACAGAGGTGACATGGTGACAGACAGTGACAGTGAGTCACGACAACACAGGAGACACGGTGACAGGCAGTGATATTGACAGAGGAGACATGGTGACAGACAGTGACAGTGAGTCACACGACAGAGGAGACACGGTGACAGACAGTGGCAGTGAGTCACAACAAAAGAGGAAACACGGTGAAAGACAATGGCAGTAACAACGACAGAGGAAACACAGTGACAGACAGTGAGTAACAAACACAGAGGATACATAGTGACAGACAGTGGCAGTGAGTTACAACGACAGAGGAGACACAGTGACAGACAGTGGCAGTGAGTTACGACAGAGGAGACACGGTGACAAAGATTGACAGTGAGTCAGAACGACAGAGGAGACACAGTGACAGACAGTGGCAGTGAGTTACAATGATAGAGAAGACACAGTGATAGATAGTGGCAGTGAGTCACAACAAAAGAGGAGACACAGTAACAGACAGTGGCAGGGAGTTACGACAGAGGAGACACGGTGACAAAAATTGACAGTCAGAACGACAGAGGAGACACAGTGACAGACAGTGGCAGTGAGTAACAATGACAGAGGAGACACAGTGACACACAGTGACAGTGAGTTACAACAGAGGAGACACAGTGACAGACAGTGAAATTGAGTTACAACAGAGGAGACAGAGTGACAGATAGTGATATTGATTGAGGAGACATGGTGACAGACATTGACAGTGAGTCACAACGACAGAGGAGACACATTGACAGACAGTGGCAGTGAGTCACAACAAAAGAGGAGACACGGTGAAAGACATTGACAGTGAGTCACAATAACAGAGGAGACACGGTGACAGAGAGTGGCAGTAAGTAACAATGACAGAGGAAACAGTGACAGTGTGTCACAACGACAGAGTAGACACAGTGACAGTGAGTCACAAAGACAGAGGAGACACGCTGACAGGCATTGACAGTGAGTCACACGACAGAGGACACACTGTGACAGACATTGACAGTGAGTCACAACGACAGAGGATACACAGTGACAGACATTGACAGCAACAACGACAGAGGAGACACGGTGACAGGCAGTGACAGTGAGCCACACAACAGAGGAGACACAGTGACAGACATTGACAGTGAGTCCCAACGACAGAGGAGACACAGTGACAGACATTGACAGTAACAACAACAGAGGAGATGCTGACAGGCAGTGACAGTGAGTCACACGACAGAGGAGACACAGTGACAGACAGTGGCAGTGAGTCACAACGACAGAGGAAACAGTGACACACAGTGACAATGAGTCACAACGACAGAGGTGACATGGTGACAGACAGTGACAGTGAGTCACGACAACACAGGAGACACGGTGACAGGCAGTGATATTGACAGAGGAGACATGGTGACAGACAGTGACAGTGAGTCACACGACAGAGGAGACACGGTGACAGGCAGTGATATTGACAGAGGAGACACGGTGACAGGCAGGGATATTGACAGAGGAGACATGGTGACAGATAGTGAGTCACGATGACAGAGGAGACACGGTGACAGACAGTGGCAGTGAGATAGTGCAGTAGTTTGGCAGACAGAAGAAAGAGGTGCAGCTACAGAAAAGGTAGTCAGACAGGCAGCCGAAAGCAGATCAGAGTAAACATGAAAAACAAAATTTATGCTTACCTGATAAATTTCTTTCTTTCTTGACACGGTGAGTCCACTGATCATCTAATTACTATTGGGAATATCACTCCTGCCCAGCAGGAGGCTGCAAAGAGCACCACAGCAGAGCTGTTAAATATCACCTCCCTTCCCTCCAACCCCAGTCATTCGACCGAAGCAAAGGAGAGAAAGGAAGCAACAAGGTGCAGAGGTATCTGGAGTTTATAACATACCAACAACCTGTCTAAAGAACAGGGCGGGCCGTGGTCTCACCATGTCAAGAAGGAAATACATTTATCAGGTAAGCATAAATTTTGTTTTCTTTCTAATGACACGGTCAGTCCACGGATGATCTAATTACTAATGGGAATCAATACCCAAGCTAGAGTACACAGATGATAAGGGAGGGACAAGACAGGGAGCCTAAACGGAAGGCACCACTGCTTGAAGAACCTTTCTCCCAAAAGAAGCCTCAGCCGAGGCAAAAGTATCAAATTTATAGAATTTTGAAAAAGTGTGAAAAGAGGACCAAGTTGCAGCCTTGCAAATCTGTTCCACAGAAGCTTCATTTTTGAATGCCCAGGAAGAGGAAACAGCCCTCGTTGAATGAGCCGTAACTTTCTCAGGAGGCTGCTGTCCAGCAGTTTCATAGGCAAAGCGAATGATACTCTTCAGCCACAAAGAAAGAGAAGTAGCCGTAGCTTTCTGCCCCTTACGTTTCCCCGAGAAAACCACAAACAGAGCAGAAGGCTGATGAAAATCCTTAGTCGCCTGTAAATAGAATTTCAATTCACGCACCCCGTCTAGATTGTGTAGCAGACGTTCCTTCTGAGAAGAAGGCTTAGGACACAAGGAAGGAACAACAATCTCCTGATTAATGTTCAGATCTGAAACCACTTTAGGGAGAAACCCTAACTTAGTATGCAAAACTACCTTATCCGCATGAAAAATAAAGTAAGGAGACTCATACTGTAATGCCGAGACCTCTGAAACTCTTCGAGCAGAAACAAAACCTTCCAAGATAGCAACTTAAAATCTAAGGAATGCATAGGCTCAAACGGAGCCCCTTGAAGAACCTTAAGAACTAAATTAAGACTCCAGGGAGGAGTAACTGGCTTAAATACAGGCCTGATCCTGACCAAAGCCTGACAAAATGATTGCACGTCTGGAACATCCGCCAGATGTTTATGTAACAAAATAGACAAGGCAGATATTTGAACCTTTAGGGAGCTTGTCGATAAACCTTTCTCCAAACCCTCTTGGAGAAAAGACAAAATTCTAGGAATCCGAACTCTACTCCAAGAGTAGCCTTTGGATTCACACCAATACAGATATTTATGCTATATCTTATGGTAAATCCTTCTAGTCACAGGCTTACAAGCCTGAATCATGGTCTCAATGACCGATTGTGAAAATTCACGCTTAGATAAAATTAAGCGTTCAATTTCCAAGCAGTCAGCTTTAGAGAAACTAGATTTGGATGAAGGAAGGGCCTTTGATGTAGAAGGTCCTTTCTCAACGGAAGTCTCCACCAGGTCTGCACACCGAATCCTGCGAGGCAACGCCGGTGCAATGAGGATTACCAACGCCCTCTCTTGTTTGATTCGAGCAATGACCCGCAGTAGAGCAAACGGAGGAAATAGGTATGTGAGATTGAAATTCCAGGGTACCGCCAGAGCGTCTATTAGTACAGCCTGAGGGTCCCTTGACCTTGACCCGTACCTCGGGAGCTTGGCATTCTGCCGCGATGCCATGAGGTCCAGTTCCGGCTGTCCCCATTTGAGAATCAGGCTGGAAAACGCTTCCGGATGGAGTTCCCACTCCCCCGGGTGAAAGGTCTGTCTGCTCAGAAAATCCGCCTCCCAGTTGTCTACACCTGGGATGTGTTTCGCCAACAGACAACAGTCTCCACCCACTGAATTATCTCAGCTACCTCTGTCATGGCCAAGGAACTCTGAGTTCCCCCCTGATGGTTGATGTAAGCCACTGAAGTTATGTTGTCCAACTTGAACCTGATAAACCGGGCCGAGGCTTACTGAGGCCAGGTTAAAAGAGCATTGAAGATTGCTCTCAGTTCCAGAATGTTTATGGGTAGAACAGACTCTGACCGAGTCCATGTTCCCTGAGCCTTTAGAGAGCCCCAGACTGCTCCCCATCCCAGTAGGCTGGCGTCTTGTCACAATCACCCAAGAGGGTATGTGGAAGCAGGTTCCTTGGGAGAGATGATCCTGAGACAACCACCAAAGAAGAGACTCCTTTGTCTCCTGCTCCAGCTGTAATCGCTGAGACAGATCCGTATAATCTCTGTTCCATTGACTGAGCATGCTTAACTGCAGAGGTCTGAGGTGGAAACAGGTGAATGGGATGATGTCCATTGCCGCTACCATCAGAACTATTACCTCCATGCACTGAGCCACTCATGGCCGCGGAGAGGACTGAAGCGCTAGGCAAGAGTCGAAAATCTTTGATTTCCTGACTTCTGTCAGAAAAATCTTCATTGATAAGGAATCTATTATGGTTCCCAAGAAAACTACCCTTGCAGTTGGAATTAAGGAACTCTTTTCCAAATTCACCTTCCATCCGTGAGATCGCAGGAAGGATAACAACATTTCCGTATGGGATTTTGCTTGTAGAAAGGATGGCGCCGGAACCAGAATGTCGTCCAGATAAGGGGCCACTGAAATGCCCCGCAGTCGGAGCACCGCCAACAGGGATCCCAGAACCTTTGAAAAAATTCTGGGAGCTGTGGCTAGGCTGAATGGAAGAGCCACAAACTGGAAGTGTTTGTCTAGAAATTGCTTGAAGAATCATTTTTTAACACCTAACTTTACCACTTCCTTGCTCTAACGTAGGCAAAGAGATTGACTGGGGTTGGAGGGAAGGGAGATGATATTTAACAGCTCTGCTGTGGTGCACTTTGCCGCCTCCTGCTGGGCAGGAGTGATATATCCCAATAGTAATTAGATGATCCGTGGACTCATGGTGTCATTAGAAAGTAATACATTTCTCGGGAAGTATACTGCAAAGAAAGTAATACATTTCTCTGGAAGTATACTGCACAGAAGACTCCACAGTATACACCAGGAGCAGAAGTGGAGAGGATGAATTACACCAAGCAGGAACTCTAGGGGGCAGCACTGCTCTAGAAGTCTCTATACATCTCCATAGTTTACCTTGACGGTATCAAACTTTCCTCCTACAACTTCCCCTCGGCCAAAAACATCCACCCCAATGTACACATCTGTCCGCCTGGACTCCTGCGCCATGCGCTCCAAGTGTTCCTCTTTCCAGTTATAGTTGGTGAAAATCCCATCACAGGCGTCAAAAAACGGTCTGTAGTGACAAAGAGCAAGGCAATGTCATGTCACAGTATAGTCACAAGCATCTGTATAAACATTACTTAAAGACTGCTAAAGAGGCCATCATTCTACACTATGCTGCAGTTTTCCTGTTTAGTTTTTACTGAAATGACGACTTACACCTTGCTGTGAACAAGTAAAGGGAGATGAAACCCAAAAATATTCTTTCATTATACAGAAAGAACTTTTATATGTTCTTTTATTATCTAATTTGCTCTGCTGTCTTGATATCCATTGTTATTGAAAAGCATACCTAGGTAGTCTCAGGAGCAGCAACGTGACCTAGCTGCTTATTGGTGGCTGCACATTTAAGCCTCTTGTCTTTGGCTCATCCTATGTGTTTGACTAGATCTCAGTAGTGCATTTTTGCTCCTTCAACAAAGGATATCAACATAATGAAGGAAATTTGATAAAAGTAGTAAATTGGAAAAATAGTTGTTCAAAATTATATATTATCTTAATCATGGGTTTCATGTCCCTTTAATACAATTTGTACTATGTGGCCATTTTCTCATAATTTTTGTATCATTCATTTAAAGACTAAATGGCAGTACTATAGGAGAAATATGTCTCATTGTCACAGTACAATGGCAAGGGTTGCCTACGTCTATACATTTTTCATGAAATAATATATGTATATATGTTCTGCTATATAAACCTTACAAACATTACAGCTTGAAAAAAAATACACATAGCACCAACCTCTCATCCTTACATCACTTTTAAACGTGTATTTATGGTTGCAATTCACAATATCCTCAAGTTAATAACACATTTTAGTCCCAAGTGACTCACACAACTTCTACACAGCTGCGTTTCCCATGTTTTTATATAGCTGTTATGTGTCACTGTGAACATGAATCACACATTCATTCATATTTTATTAATATTATTTCATTTCCTTCCAAAAGAATTTGTTCACAATGCCACTTTTAAGTAGCAGTATATATATATATATATTTTTTTTATAGCACCAGAAAAAAAAATGTATTTACACACACACACACACACAGTATATACACAGATACATACATACATACATACACATACATATTTGAAATATATTCCCATTGATATTTTAAATTTTTTAGTACACCTGGGTGACGGGAACAGGAAATCGTTCATCCATGACAGGAAATTGTTCAACCATGACTTCCTGTTTCACAGGGGTATAAATATGAGGTAGCACATAGGCAAAATTCCCTTAGTCATTCATCACAATGGGCAAGACCAAGGAATATAGCTGTGATGTGCGGCAAAAGGTTGTTAAGCTTTAAAAAAAAAAAGCGAAGTGGCTATAAGAAAATAGGAAAAGCATTGAAAATGTACATTTCCACCATCAGGGCAATAATTAAGAAGTTCCAGTCACTGAAATTGACATTCTCGTGGAATTCTTTATTGAAGGACACTAAAATGGTGCACAAGAGGCCCTTCCTTCAAAAGAGGGGTGATATGGCGAGATGCTATCAGTGATTAACTGACATAACCACAGGCATTGAGAAGAAAATGAGACGGTTGGGGTTTACTACTACGATAATAGACGATCCTCAGACCCCTTATTTGAGAGCAGTTATCCTGCACTTTTAAATGAATGGTCCAGAGTCTGTTCAGGTGTTAGATGATTTAACAATGATAAATATCTCAAAGCTTTGAGGCTGTAATCACTCCCTCATAAGATCCCTCATTTAAAAGAGTGGGATGCCCCCATTCAATTAAAGGACTAGTAAATACAGTAGATTTGCATAATCAACAAATGCATGATAACAAGACAATGTAATAACACTTAGGCCTCGATGATTGAAAGTTCGTAATTTGCGGCGAGAAATGTGTATTTCTGACTCGCAACTCTCGCAAATTTCACGCCTTGCGTAATGATCGTATAAAGTGGGCAGTCCATTGTAAACAATACGTTACGCGATAAGCTGTCCATAGTAAACTATAGACTTCGCCTCCTTATATCATTTCACGAACCTCGAAATGGGTTTCCATATATCATTGCGTCGCTTCGTAATTTTAATGATTCACTTTATTTCAGTTTGTGTTTGCATATTTCAAAATGTAAAACTACAGTTATAGTATATTGTCTAAATACGTTATATCGTATTATTTTTAAAATGAAATAAATATTGTAAATAATGTTATTCATGTTATTTCGCCAAAGGATGTCTGGCGAGATATGTATGTGAGTTGAATGTGCGATTCGTATGGCGTATGTTTTTATATCATCGTAACATATTTGTGAAACTTGCAAGATTTACTCAGGTTACGCCCATGGAACGCCCATCTTACGCCCTCTCCTTCGGAATGAAACTCTCCTTCGCAATGAATTCTGCTTTTACTGTTCTGGTTATATTTTGTTATTCTTTTTTATTGAAATCGTACAATAAATATTTTTACGCTCTTTATTTAGATATTTTCACTCATTTGTATTATTACGAAATTGCGTATATGTTTTAAACAATGTTCAATGTGCAATATTTGTTAAGCAATCATATTTATTGTTATATTATTTCTGTTACCATAATACCTTGCAATACATTTATGTACGCATATTTATGAGTACTTCCTTAATATTCTCCAATCACAGCGTATTTTACATTTTACTCTGGTTACATGTATATTTATATAGATATCATATTTTATTCTGTGAGGCAGTTGATGAGATATTTGAAAATGGTT
The DNA here is from genome assembly GCF_027579735.1 of Bombina bombina. NCBI lineage: Eukaryota > Metazoa > Chordata > Amphibia > Anura > Bombinatoridae > Bombina > Bombina bombina. Next base: position 1,459,176,395 of record NC_069499.1, on the reverse strand, counting down.
TAATATTTATAATATACAAATCTTAATTTCTAAGTTCAAAGTTGATAATACAATTGATCAATAGACACTTTTTAAAAAAATTACGAATACAGAATTACACATACGAAGTGGGTATTTAACATTACGCAAACCAAAAAAACCATTCACAGCGTATGTCGAATGACGAAAAAACGCCCATTTCGAATACATACACGCAATCAATTTCGAACACTTTCATTCATTCCGATATTATATTCGCACTCCAGTGCGAACATCTTTACATCATATCATTTTAAAAACGAGCTTTCAATCATCGAGGCCTTAGTCTGAACTTCAAATGAGTAATAGATTTTTTTCTGACAAATTTCAGATTTATGTCTATTTGTGCTTGTCCCACAATAAAATAAAGATACTCAACGGAATTATAAAGTAGTTGTGCAAATAATTAAGTGACTTTTTAAAATACTTTTAAAACATTTATTTTGCATGTAGGTTATTGGCAATGTATTACTTAGACACCGTGGGGCCTATCTATCAAGCTCCGAATGGAGCTTGATGCCCCGTGTTTCTGGCGAGCCTGCAGGCTCGCCAGAACCAGCAGTTATGAAGCAGCGGTCACAAAGACCGCTGCTCCATAACCTGTCCGCCTGCTCTGAGCAGGCTGACACACATTGACGGAAATCAACCCGATCAAGTACGATCGGGTTGATTGACACCCCCCTGCTGGCGGCCGATTGGCCGCGAGTCTGCAGGGGACGGCGTTGCACCAGCAGCTCTTGTGAGCTGCTGGTGCAATGCTGAATACGGCGAGCGTATTGCTCACCGTATTCAGCAAGGTCTGGGGACCTGATCCGCACTGTCGGATCAGGTCCGCCAGACCTTGATAACTAGAGGGCTGTGTTGTTATGTTTTCCTTCTTAATGTGTTCCTAACAACATGGTATACCTGCTGCATAGTGTTAAATGTATTGGGAATTCCTCTTTAGGTTTTTGCAATCAAAATAACAGAATTTATGTTTACCTGATAAATTACTTTCTCCAACGGTGTGTCCGGTCCACGGCGTCATCCTTACTTGTGGGATATTCTCTTCCCCAACAGGAAATGGCAAAGAGCCCAGCAAAGCTGGTCACATGATCCCTCCTAGGCTCCGCCTTCCCCAGTCATTCGACCGACGTAAAGGAGGAATATTTGCATAGGAGAAACCATATGATACCGTGGTGACTGTAGTTAAAGAAAATAAATTATCAGACCTGATTAAAAAACCAGGGCGGGCCGTGGACCGGACACACCGTTGGAGAAAGTAATTTATCAGGTAAACATAAATTCTGTTTTCTCCAACATAGGTGTGTCCGGTCCACGGCGTCATCCTTACTTGTGGGAACCAATACCAAAGCTTTAGGACACGGATGAAGGGAGGGAGCAAATCAGGTCACCTAAATGGAAGGCACCACGGCTTGCAAAACCTTTCTCCCAAAAATAGCCTCAGAAGAAGCAAAGTATCAAACTTGTAAAATTTGGTAAAAGTGTGCAGTGAAGACCAAGTCGCTGCCTTACATATCTGATCAACAGAAGCCTCGTTCTTGAAGGCCCATGTGGAAGCCACAGCCCTAGTGGAATGAGCTGTGATTCTTTCAGGAGGCTGCCGTCCGGCAGTCTCATAAGCCAATCTGATGATGCTTTTAATCCAAAAAGAGAGAGAGGTAGAAGTTGCTTTTTGACCTCTCCTTTTACCAGAATAAACAACAAACAAGGAAGATGTTTGTCTAAAATCCTTTGTAGCATCCAAATAGAATTTTAGAGCGCGAACAACATCCAAATTGTGCAACAAACGTTCCTTCTTTGAAACTGGATTCGGGCACAAAGAAGGCACGACTATCTCCTGGTTAATGTTTTTGTTAGAAACAACTTTCGGAAGAAAACCAGGTTTAGTACGTAAAACCACCTTATCTGCATGGAACACTAGATAAGGAGGAGAACACTGCAGAGCAGATAATTCTGAAACTCTTCTAGCAGAAGAAATTGCAACCAAAAACAAAACTTTCCAAGATAATAACTTAATATCAACGGAATGTAAGGGTTCAAACGGAACCCCCTGAAGAACTGAAAGAACTAAATTGAGACTCCAAGGAGGAGTCAAAGGTTTGTAAACAGGCTTGATTCTAACCAGAGCCTGAACAAAGGCTTGAACATCTGGCACAGCTGCCAGCTTTTTGTGAAGTAACACAGACAAGGCAGAAATCTGTCCCTTCAAGGAACTTGCAGATAATCCTTTCTCCAATCCTTCTTGAAGAAAGGATAGAATCTTAGGAATTTTAACCTTGTCCCAAGGGAATCCTTTAGATTCACACCAACAGATATATTTTTTCCATATTTTGTGGTAAATTTTTCTAGTTACAGGCTTTCTGGCCTGAACAAGAGTATCAATAACAGAATCTGAGAACCCTCGCTTTGATAAGATCAAGCGTTCAATCTCCAAGCAGTCAGTTGGAGTGAGACCAGATTCGGATGTTCGAACGGACCTTGAACAAGAAGGTCTCGTCTCAAAGGTAGCTTCCATGGTGGAGCCGATGACATATTCACCAGGTCTGCATACCAAGTCCTGCGTGGCCACGCAGGAGCTATCAAGATCACCGATGCCCTCTCCTGATTGATCCTGGCTACCAGCCTGGGGATGAGAGGAAACGGCGGGAATACATAAGCTAGTTTGAAGGTCCAAGGTGCTACTAGTGCATCTACTAGAGTCGCCTTGGGATCTCTGGATCTGGACCCGTAGCAAGGAACCTTGAAGTTCTGACGAGAGGCCATCAGATCCATGTCTGGAATGCCCCACAGTTGAGTAATTTGGGCAAAGATATCCGGATGGAGTTCCCACTTCCCCGGATGTAAGGTCTGACGACTCAGAAAATCCGCTTCCCAATTTTCCACTCCTGGGATGTGGATTGCAGACAAGTGGCAGGAGTGAGTCTCCGCCCATTGAATGATTTTGGTCACTTCTTCCATCGCCAGGGAACTCCTTGTTCCCCCCTGATGGTTGATGTACGCAACAGTCGTCATGTTGTCTGATTGAAACCGTATGAACTTGGCCTTTGCTAGCTGAGGCCAAGCCTTGAGAGCATTGAGTATCGCTCTCAGTTCCAGAATGTTTATCGGTAGAAGAGATTCTTCCCGAGACCAAAGACCCTGAGCTTTCAGGGGTCCCCAGACCGCGCCCCAGCCCATCAGACTGGCGTCGGTCGTGACAATGACCCACTCTGGTCTGCGGAAGCTCATCCCCTGTGACAGGTTGTCCAGGGACAGCCACCAACGGAGTGAATCTCTGGTCCTCTGATTTACTTGTATCGTCGGAGACAAGTCTGTATAGTCCCCATTCCACTGACTGAGCATGCACAGTTGTAATGGTCTTAGATTAATGCGCGCAAAAGGAACTATGTCCATTGCCGCTACCATCAAACCTATTACTTCCATGCACTGCGCTATGGAAGGAAGAGGAACGGAATGAAGTATTTGACAAGAGTTTAGAAGTTTTGTTTTTCTGGCCTCTGTCAGAAAAATCCTCATTTCTAAGGAGTCTATTATTGTTCCCAAGAAGGGAACCCTTGTTGACGGAGATAGAGAACTCTTTTCTACGTTCATTTTCCATCCGTGAGATCTGAGAAAGGCCAGGACAATGTCCGTGTGAGCCTTTGCTTGAGGAAGGGACGACGCTTGAATCAGAATGTCGTCCAAGTAAGGTACTACTGCAATGCCCCTTGGTCTTAGCACCGCTAGAAGGGACCCTAGTACCTTTGTGAAAATCCTTGGAGCAGTGGCTAATCCGAACGGAAGTGCCACGAACTGGTAATGCTTGTCCAGGAATGCGAACCTTAGGAACCGATGATGTTCCTTGTGGATAGGAATATGTAGATACGCATCCTTTAAATCCACCGTGGTCATGAATTGACCTTCCTGGATGGAAGGAAGAATTGTTCGAATGGTTTCCATTTTGAACGATGGAACCTTGAGAAACTTGTTTAGGATCTTGAGATCTAAGATTGGTCTGAACGTTCCCTCTTTTTTGGGAACTACGAACAGATTGGAGTAGAACCCCATCCCTTGTTCTCCTAATGGAACAGGATGAATCACTCCCATTTTTAACAGGTCTTCTACACAATGTAAGAATGCCTGTTTTTTTATGTGGTCTGAAGACAATTGAGACCTGTGGAACCTCCCCCTTGGGGGAAGCCCCTTGAATTCCAGAAGATAACCTTGGGAGACTATTTCTAGCGCCCAAGGATCCAGAACATCTCTTGCCCAAGCCTGAGCGAAGAGAGAGAGTCTGCCCCCCACCAGATCCGGTCCCGGATCGGGGGCCAACATTTCATGCTGTCTTGGTAGCAGTGGCAGGTTTCTTGGCCTGCTTTCCCTTGTTCCAGCCTTGCATTGGTCTCCAGGCTGGCTTGGCTTGAGAAGTATTACCCTCTTGCTTAGAGGACGTAGCACTTGGGGCTGGTCCGTTTCTACGAAAGGGACGAAAATTAGGTTTATTTTTGGCCTTGAAAGACCTATCCTGAGGAAGGGCGTGGCCCTTACCCCCAGTGATATCGGAGATAATCTCTTTCAAGTCAGGGCCAAACAGCGTTTTCCCCTTGAAAGGAATGTTAAGCAATTTGTTCTTGGAAGACGCATCCGCTGACCAAGATTTCAACCAAAGCGCTCTGCGCGCCACAATAGCAAACCCAGAATTTTTCGCCGCTAACCTAGCCAATTGCAAAGTGGCGTCTAGGGTGAAAGAATTAGCCAATTTGAGAGCACGGATTCTGTCCATAATCTCCTCATAAGAAGGAGAATTACTAGTGATCGCCTTTTCTAGCTCATCGAACCAGAAACACGCGGCTGTAGTGACAGGGACAATGCATGAAATTGGTTGTAGAAGGTAACCTTGCTGAACAAACATCTTTTTAAGCAAACCTTCTAATTTTTTATCCATAGGATCTTTGAACGCACAACTATCTTCTATGGGTATAGTGGTGCGTTTGTTTAGAGTAGAAACCGCCCCCTCGACCTTGGGGACTGTCTGCCATAAGTCCTTTCTGGGGTCGACCATAGGAAACAATTTTTTAAATATGGGGGGAGGGACGAAAGGTATACCGGGCCTTTCCCATTCTTTATTTACAATGTCCGCCACCCGTTTGGGTATAGGAAAAGCTTCGGGGGGCCCCGGGACCTCTAGGAACTTGTCCATTTTACATAGTTTCTCTGGGATGATCAAATTCTCACAATCATCCAGAGTGGATAACACCTCCTTAAGCAGAGCGCGGAGATGTTCCAACTTAAATTTAAATGTAATCACATCAGGTTCAGCTTGTTGAGAAATTTTCCCTGAATCTGAAATTTCTCCCTCAGACAAAACCTCCCTGGCCCCCTCAGACTGGTGTAGGGGCCCTTCAGAAACAATATCATCAGCGTCCTCATGCTCTTCAATATTTTCTAAAACAGAGCAGTCGCGCTTTCGCTGATAAGTGGGCATTTTGGCTAAAATGTTTTTGATAGAATTATCCATTACAGCCGTTAATTGTTGCATAGTAAGGAGTATTGGCGCGCTAGATGTACTAGGGGCCTCCTGAGTGGGCAAGACTGGTGTAGACGAAGGAGGGGATGATGCAGTACCATGCTTACTCCCCTCACTTGAGGAATCATCTTGGGCATCATTTTCTCTAAATTTTGTGTCACATAAATCACATCTATTTAAATGAGAAGGAACCTTGGCTTCCCCACATTCAGAACACAGTCTATCTGGCAGTTCAGACATGTTAAACAGGCATAAACTTGATAACAAAGTACAAAAAACGTTTTAAAATAAAACCGTTACTGTCACTTTAAATTTTAAACTGAACACACTTTATTACTGCAATTGCGAAAAAGTATGAAGGAATTGTTCAAAATTCACCAAAATTTCACCACAGTGTCTTAAAGCCTTAAAAGTATTGCACACCAAATTTGGAAGCTTTAACCCTTAAAATAACGGAACCGGAGCCGTTTTTACATTTAACCCCTTTACAGTCCCTGGTATCTGCTTTGCTGAGACCCAACCAAGCCCAAAGGGGAATACGATACCAAATGACGCCTTCAGAAAGTCTTTTCTATGTATCAGAGCTCCTCACACATGCGACTGCATGTCATGCTTCTCAAAAACAAGTGCGCAATACAGGCGCGAAAATGAGACTCTGCCTATGATTAGGGAAAGCCCCTAGAGAATAAGGTGTCCAATACAGTGCCTGCCGATATATTTTACAAAATTCCCAAGATTAAAATAATTCCTCAAGGCTATGGAGTATAAAATATGTTTATATATGAATCGATTTAGCCCAGAAAATGTCTACAGTCTTAAAAAGCCCTTGTGAAGCCCTTATTTACAGTCTGTAATAAAAATGGCTTACCGGATCCCATAGGGAAAATGACAGCTTCCAGCATTACATCGTCTTGTTAGAATGTGTCATACCTCAAGCAGCAAAAGTCTGCTCACTGTTCCCCCAACTGAAGTTAATTCCTCTCAACAGTCCTGTGTGGAACAGCCATCGATTTTAGTAACGGTTGCTAAAATCATTTTCCTCTTACAAACAGAAATCTTCATCTCTTTTCTGTTTCAGAGTAAATAGTACATACCAGCACTATTTTAAAATAACAAACTCTTGATTGAATAATAAAAACTACAGTTAAACACTAAAAAACTCTAAGCCATCTCCGTGGAGATGTTGCCTGTACAACGGCAAAGAGAATGACTGGGGAAGGCGGAGCCTAGGAGGGATCATGTGACCAGCTTTGCTGGGCTCTTTGCCATTTCCTGTTGGGGAAGAGAATATCCCACAAGGATGACGCCGTGGACCGGACACACCTATGTTGGAGAAAGTTTGTTTTACTCTGTAATTACCATGCAATATAACGATTTCAGTACCTAAGTACTGGCCTTTGTGTTTATGGAAAGACAGGCTCAGTCCATTTTAAATGTGCATAATCTTGAGAACAATGGGCTGCTGTTTCAGTGAACCAGCTATTTCAAATACAAAAATAAAACGTAAAGGAAAAATATCCTGTACATTTAATACTCTGCAGCTGGTGTAACAAGTATTACAGTACAGTGTTTCTTTAATTGCTGATATATGCTATGTATTTATATACAACGTGACTTTACTGCCCCTAGTGATGACTTCAGCAGGTAGTTACACTTACTGGAATTTATGAGATTAGGTTAGTTTGAAGCAGTGACACAACCCCCACAAATAATATGTATAAGATGTTACAAGCATGTGACAGCAGCTCAGTAATTGTATGACTTTATGTGGTTTGGTACTAGTGTATAAATCTGCGTTATTATTGGTGCAGGGGTCTTGTCTATGTTAGTATGCATGTGAGCGTAGTGTGTGCTTACAACTAAGATCTGTTACAGGGCAATGAACTCTCAAGAGATCTCCACATTCTCCTTGTGTCACTTACCGGTTATTGTCATTAAGCTCATTTTGCCACTTTAATTCCCCTTCCTTGACAACACTGTCATACCACAGGACTAGGCCACTGGGTACCCTCTGGTGCAGCTGCTCGGTCAGGTAGTGCAGGAACAGAGGAACTCTAGAAACTGCAACAGGCTGGAATGGAAAAGAGTCACAGAATTATAGGAATGAAGAGGTGAGGTAGAGATCAGAGTTAGAGAGAGAAAGAAGATACCAGTCTCAGAGAGGGGACGACCACAATCTCAGAGAGGAGACCGCAATATAAGAAAACATGAGAGAGGACAGCAGTCTCAGAGAGAGGAAGAGAGAGGACAGCAGTCTCAGAGAGAGGAAGAGAGAGGACAGCAGTCTCAGAGAGGAAGAGAGAGGACAGCAGTTTCAGAGAGAGGAAGAGAGAGGACAGCAGTCTCAGAGAGAGGACAGCAGTCTCAGAGAGAGGAAGAGAGAGGACAGCAGTCTCAGAGAGGAAGAGAGAGGACAGCAGTTTCAGAGAGAGGAAGAGAGAGGACAGCAGTCTCAGAGAGAGGAAGAGAGAGGACAGCTGTCTCAGAGAGGAAGAGAGAGGACAGCAGTCTCAGAGAGAGGAAGAGAGGGGGCAGCAATATGAGAAAACATGAGAGGACAGCAGTCTCAGAGAGAGGAAGAGAGAGGACAGCAGTCTCAGAGAGAGGACAGCAGTATCAGAGAAAGGAAGAGAGAGGACAGCAGTCTCAGAGAAAGGAAGAGAGAGCACAGCAGTCTCAGAGAAAGGAAGAGAGAGGACAGCAGTCTCAGAGAGAAGAGAAGAGGGGGCAGCAATATGAGAAAACATGAGAGGACAGCAGTCTCAGAGAGAAGAGATGAGGGGGAAGCAATCTCAGAGAGAGGAAGAGAGAGGACAGCAGTCTCAGAGAGAGGAAGAGAGGGGACAGCAGTCTCAGAGAGAGGAAGAGAGAGGACAGCAGTCTCAGAGAGAGGACAGCAGTCTCAGAGAAAGGAAGAGAGAGGACAGCAGTCTCAGAGAAAGGAAGAGAGAGGACAGCAGTCTCAGAGAGAGGACAGCAGTCTCAAAGAAAGGGAGAGAGAGGACAGCAGTCTCAGAGAGAGGACAGCAGTCTCAGAGAAAGGAAGAGAGAGGACAGCAGTCTCAGAGAGAGGACAGCAGTCTCAAAGAAAGGAAGAGAGAGGACAGCAGTCTCAGAGAGAGGACAGCAGTCTCAGAGAAAGGAAGAGAGAGGACAGCAGTCTCAGAGAGAGGACAGCAGTCTCAGAGAGAGGACAGCAGTCTCAGAGAGAGGACAGCAGTCTCAGAGAGAGGACAGCAGTCTCAGAGAGAGGACAGCAGTCTCAGAGAGAGGACAGCAGTCTCAGAGAGAGGACAGCAGTCTCAGAGAAAGGAAGAGAGAGGACAGCAGTCTCAGAGAGAGGACAGCAGTCTCAGAGAAAGGAAGAGAGAGGACAGCAGTCTCAGAGAAAGGAAGAGAGAGGACAGCAGTCTCAGAGAGAAGAGAAGAGGGGGCAGCAATATGAGAAAACATGAGAGGACAGCAGTCTCAGAGAGAAGAGATGAGGGGCAGCAATCTCAGAGAGAGGAAGAGAGAGGACAGCAGTCTCAGAGAGAGGAAGAGAGGGGACAGCAGTCTCAGAGAGAGGAAGAGAGGGGACAGCAGTCTCAGAGAGATGAAGAGAGGGGACAGCAGTCTCAGAGAGAGGAAGAGAGAGGACAGCAGTCTCAGAGAGAGGAAGAGAGGGGACAGCAGTCTCAGAGAGAGGAAGAGAGAGGACAGCAGTCTCAGAGAGAGGAAGAGAGGGGACAGCAGTCTCAGAGAGAGGAAGTGAGAGGACAGCAGTCTCAGAGAGATGAAGAGAGGGGACAGCAGTCTCAGAGAGAGGAAGAGAGAGGACAGCAGTCTCAGAGAGAGGAAGAGAGAGGACAGCAGTCTCAGAGAGAGGAAGAGAGAGGACAGCAGTCTCAGAGAGAGGAAGAGAGAGGACAGCAGTCTCAGAGAGAGGAAGAGAGGGGGCAGCAATCTCAGAGAAAAGAGGAGAGAGAGCAGTAAAAATGAGAGAGGACAGCAATCACAGAGAGAGGAAGAGAGGGGCAGCAATCTCAGAAAGGAGATGAGACAGCAATTGAGAGAGGGGATGAGAGCAGACAGCATTTTTTTCCGAAAGGGCATAAGACGGAGTAGCAGTCTCAAGTAGCAGATGTGGTACTCCACAGTTAAATAAAAAAGGAGGGTGAAGGAGGAGATGATTTTCAGCTTCAATGGATGATTTTTCTTTCATCATTTAGATAGAGCGTGTAATGTTAAACAACTTTCTAATTTACTTCTATTATCAAACTTTCTTTGTTTTCTTGGTATCTTTTGTTGTGAAGCAGGGGAATAAGCTCAGGAGCGTGCGCGTGTGGAGCACTATATGGCAGCAGTTTTGTAATTATCCATTTACAAGAGCACTAGATGGCCGCACTATTTCCTGCCATGTAGTGCGCCAGACACCTACCTAGATATATCTTCCACGAAGAACAAAGTAAATGTGATAATAGAAGTAAATTGGAAACTTTTTTTAAATTGTATACTCTGTCTGAATAAAAAAAAGAACGTGTTGGGGTTCCATATCCCTTTAAGATACACATTTTGGGGGGGGGGGGAGATATAAAAGATAAGACCAGAAAGAATATATACAAGGGAGGGAGCTAGAGAAATACAGAGCGAGCACGTGAGTTTGGGTAACACTTTTTGAGATCTGGCGCAAAGAAAATGGTCAACAGTTACAAATATGCAAAGTAATACCAATTTTTATATTTTGTTTTACACACAACATGGCAAAGGGGTAAATGGGGAAAACAAGGGGATGATATTAGTTCTAAGATGCATAAAACAATGACCCAGTACCATCTCCCACCTGTAATGGAGATTTGGGGCGACCTCTGTAAGCAGTATTGGTTTCTCACTAGAATCATAAAAAATTTCCAAAGACTTTAATGGAGATAAAAAAAATGTATCACCAATTTCCAACACAATAGAAACTAGGCCTTAGTTGTATTCAACAATATTTGTTTGTAATCATATAGTATATAAAAATAGCAGGAAAAAAAAAGAGTGAGGGAGTGTAATGTAACAACCGCCACACTATTTGGACATTTGAAAAAACAGAAGACTAAACCATTGGCAGCATCCGGGCCATAGACAATTCTATTTATGTCTTAAATCTGTATCTTGTTCTGCAACTTGTAAAAACAAAGTAGCGTGTAAGCAAAGACTAACGTTTAGGCAATCACTGAGGATATGATCAAGCAAAAAATGTTCGTGTTCCCAAAACAAATAAAATAAAGTTTATAAGGCAGGTTAAAATTCTATGGAAACATAAGCAGACTATACATATAACTTAAAGTTTCCTATTCTATTGCGCAGCCAGAAGCAATGAGCTTCATCCATAGAAGCCAAGCATAAATTTTAGGTCTTAGATGTGACATAGATGTGTAGTTTAACTTACACTCAACACATTCTCAATGTTGACCAGCCATCCATCAAACCGATAGAATTCTGCTAGTCGAACCATCTGATCTGCAACTGCTCGATATGTAGATTCCTCGCCAGCCAAAAAAGATTCGCACGTTTTACCTCCTTCATCCCATTCGGTGATAAAGGTTCCTAGAGGGCACATGATGAGCGATGCTAAGTGAAAGCAGTGTACAAGTGCTATATGTCCAGATACCATTGTGCTTGGTTTAGGGGAGCAGAGTAAGAGGTTTGGGGGCCAAGGGAAACAATATACAACCCTAAACCCTGACAAATTAATTTACTTGACTATATGCTTTAGTCAGTGTGTAAACTTCTCCTTCTCCAAAAGTCTCAGACTTTTTGCAACAATGTTTCCTAAAACTAATGCAAGATATTCATACAGTACAATAACTTCTGATAACACACTAAAAACAACAAAACTAAATGTATGCTTACCTGATAAATGTATTTATTTCTTGACACGGTGAGTCCACGGATCATCATCAATTACTGTTGGGAATATCACTCCTGGCCAGCAGGAGGCGGCAAAGAGCACCACAGCAAAGCTGATAAATATCACTTCCTTCCCACAATCCCCCCAGTCATTCAACCAAAGGAAAGGAGAGAAAGAAAGCAACACAAGGTGCAGAGGTCCCTCAGGTTTATACAACAGAAAACCTGTCTAAAATATACAGGGTGGGCCGTGGACTCACCGTGTCAAGAAATAAATTTATCAGGTAAGCATAAATATCTTTTCTTTCTAATGACACGGTGAGTCCACGGATCATCATCAGTTACAGTTGGGAATTAATACCCAAGCTGGAGGACACAGATGATAAAGGAGGGACAAGACAGGTAACCTAAACAGAAGGCACCACTGCTTGAAAAACCTTTCTCCCAAAAGTAGCCTCAGCCGAGGCAAACTATAAAACTATCAAATTTGAAACATTCAGAAAAATGAAAACAGAGAGAACCAAGTTGCAGCCTTGCAAATCTGAACAACAGAAGCCTTATTCTTGAAACCCAAGAAGCAGATACAGCCCTAGAGAAAAGAGCTATAATTCTCTCAAGAGGCTGCTGTCCAGCAGTCTCATAACCAAACGAATCATACTTCCAAACAAAGGAAAAGAGAAGTAGCTGTCCCAGAGAAACAAACATCCAAACAGAAAACTGGTGAAATCCTTAGTCGCCTGTAGAAAGAAATTAAGAACACGCACAACATTCAAGTTGTGCCACCATCGTTCCTTAAGATAAAAAGGGACATAGACAAGTGACAACAATCTCCTTCATAATATTCCCATCCAACACAAGTTAGGAGGAAAACCTAACTTAATACGAAGAACCACCTTATCTGCAAGAAAGATAAGATAAGGCGAAACACACTGCCAAGCTGAGAGTTCTGAGACTCTCCGAGCAGAAAAGATAGCTTTCTGAGATAACACTTAATTACTTCACCTCCTCCTTGCACTAGAGGCAAAGAGAATGACTGGGGTATTATGGGTAGGAAGTGATATTTATCAGCTTTGCTGTGGTGCTCTTTGCCTCCTCCTGCTGGCCAGGAGTGATATTCCCAACAGTAATTGATGATGATCCGTGGACTCACTGTGTCATTAGAAAGAAATACTATTAATTATCCAGACTAACACATTTTAATGTTTCTAATATCCTCCTTAAATGTAAAAGTTTTATGACATAAATTCACATTGTGTTTGGGATTTTTTCGATCACTATTGTTTAAAGTGATTGTAAATCCTTGCGTTTCAGAAACACTAGGATTTACCAGTGAAACATATAAAGGCGACTTTCAGTCATGAAGTATAAAAAATACTTTATGTTAAAAGTTCCTTTGTTTGTTTGTAGTGTTCGCCGCACTGAGCTCCTCAGACAGCCCACAGCGATATTTTGCTGTGAGGTGATATTTCAATCTCTTAGCCAATAGCCGTGTGGGCCAGCTGGAGCCAAGCCAGATAGTCCACACAGCTATTGCCTAAGAGGTGGAAATGTCACCTCACAGCAAAATAGAGTTCTACCGTGGGCTGCCTGAGGAGCTCAGTGTGGCGAACACTACAAACAAATAAAGGAACTTTCAGCATGAAGTATTTTTTCACAAACGCAAGGACTTACCATCACTTTAAGCATTTTTTAAATTTTTAACTGGGCAACTAATAATAATAGATGGTTTTAGTTAGGGTTGCACCGATACCGATACTAGTATCGGTACCGATACCAAGTATTTGCATGAGTACTTGTACTCATGCAAATGCACCGATACTTATACCGATACCTCCACTTCCTACCAATATGCTATCTTGTGGCGTTTTATTCAAACTGCATGTTCCCATTTCATTTTAAACTGGAGTGGAGACTAAACTAAAAAGTGTTTACTACTGTTCTGCCAATACAAATTGCTGTTATTTGTATTATTGTAGGAGAGATCACTGTACCCCGTTCAGACAAACCCCGGAAGTACTGGTCAGTTAATAAACTGAGATTTTCAGCACTGGCTAAAATGGTCCAAAAATATCTTTCTGCCCCATGCAGTAGTGTGGAAAGTGAAAGACTGTTCAACTTAGAGTCAAACCTCCTTACTGATAGCAAAAACAGATTTATAGCTGAACATGCAGAGATGCTTCTGTTCTGTTCTTTAAAAAGAACTTGCCACTAAATTTTGAAAAATTATTTTAATTGCTAAATTGCCTTTTTTACTGCTAGTTCTCATCTTGCACAATGATGTTCAAAACATACTGTACTCTGAGGAGCATCCATAGGTTAGCTTATATAATTGCAGGAAGAGTACTCATGGCAAAAATTAAGTTAATTCCAATGAGCACTCATCCTGCAATTATAGGACTAGATTTAGATTACATTTGATTGGTAAGCTTTATCAATGCTTTGTTCACATTTCCAACTCCATAGACTTTAGCATAGCATTGGTAAAACTTACCAGTCAAATGTAATTTAGCCCATAGTGTTGTTCCCCATGATTAAACAGTGCACTGTTCTATTTTTACTATTTTTCTATTTTTTACTGTATTGCACTTTTGGTTGGTTGTGATTTTATATTTGTTATTTGTTGTTATTATTAATATATTTTATTGTAATATTTTTATTTATAAACATGTTCTGTGAACTTTATGACAAATAAAACTGTTTTATTATTTCATAATGTATTTTAAGTTACAGTCCTTCATAATTATAAAGATGGAATCTTAAATAATTAGTCTGTATTGTGCTTGGTAACTGTCACATGACATAAAAAAAAGTATCGGTAATTGGTATCGGCGAGTAGTTGAAAACAAGTATCGGTACTTGTACTCGGTCTTAAAAAAATGGTATCGGTGCAACCCGAGTTTTAGTATAACAAGCAAATGGACAAGTGTTTTGCATAATTAACTACTTTAGTTACTTTTGTGACGTGTTATGCTTTTCCAAAATTGTATTGTTTACAGTTTTATAATAAAGCTTTTGAAACTCAAAATAAAAAAAAACAGATAGTTTTAGTGTATAACTAGCCTTGTCCTCAGTTTGTTATACTGTTGAAGCAGATACAAGTAATGCTTATAGTGGTGCAAAGTAAGCTTACTTAAAGGGACATTAAACACTTTGAGGTGGTAATATAAAATGATAAATTGCATATAATAAAACAACTCTGCAATATACTTTCATTATTTATTTTGTCCTCTTTGCCTGTAATTCCATTCTGAAATTGTGAGCTTTTTGGTTCCTGTTAGAAATGGAAGTGCAGAACACTGTTAAATCCAGCACAACCATTGGCTGCACACTCTAGTGACCTTTTTATAACTGACCCTAATTGGCCACAGCAGAGAAGGTAGCCTAAGTTACAACATGGCAGCTCCCAGTGTTTTATAGACACTAAAACTTTACACTTATTTTGTCACTTTTTAAACAACTAATGAAACTTTAAAAAATACATCTACATGTTAGTCATGGACTAATCTTTTCTTTGAATGCATCATTCTATCTAGCATTTATTTAGTGTTTAACGTCCCTTTAAAGGGACATTCCAGACAAAATTGCAAGCTACATGGATACATTTTAGTTTTGAATAGAAGCATTTTTGTAATATATATGTATTAGCAAAAATGCTTCTAATTAAAGCTACAGCTGTTTCAAAGGTTTATGCACCGTGCACCAGCATTTTAAACACAGCACTTGCTCGAGAGCCTAAGGTGCTTGTACCTTCTGGTAATGACTCAATTTGTTAATAGCTGACATGATACAGTCCCCACTGGTGCTCTCAGCAGCTGCAGTATTTCAAAAGCTGGTGCACAGAGAATATCTAGCTATGCTTCACATGCACATGCAGAGAAAAATGCTAACAGTGATAGCTTTTACTAGAAGCATTTTTGCCAATCCATGCAAATTGCAAATATGTTTCTATTCAAAGATATAATTCATCTATGAGCATTTCAACTTTGACCGGAATTACTTAGATAAAGAGCATTTGACACTGGGTCTTACCAAGGACGCTCACTCCATGTTTGTGTGCAGCATTTGTCCAGGACACAGGTGGTAGTGTGAACATTTGGTGGCTGAAGTACACAAAAATATCAATGTGTTGCCAGTGATAGAATACGTATGGATCCCTTGCATCTGAGCCTTGGATAAATCTGTAAAAGATATACAAAATGCAATAATCTATCTCTAGCAAATCATCTTTGAATTATGTAGATAAGTTTTTCCAATTAAAGTGATGGTAAACTTTAGCTAATCAAATGCCATATATGTAATCTTTGCCATTAAAAAAAGTATATGTGTATGTTTTTTTAAATCTATCTGTGAAAAGGGTTAAATCCGTGCCTATAGTAACGCTTCTATCACAATGTTATGCTGGCCCAATGGGATGAACTCTTTATTTTCTATGAAAATTCCAATGAAAATCCAATCAGTGTGTGTGTCATATGACACTCTTGAAATCAAGCCCCTAGGAAGAGAGTGGATGGGATTGCTCTCTATTTTACAGACCAGCCAAAAGAGGAAATGAAGCAGGAGGGCGGAGGAACAGAAGACACCAGGTAGGATTATAAATCTTATTATAAACTATATATACACTTTTTTTTAGAAACAAAATAATTATGTGGTTTTGCTTGTACACAAATATATTTTTCATTGCAACATTCTTAAAGTCTGAAATTTACCATCACTTTAAACATTTAAACCAACTTGCAGCTAGTCAACTCTCAGTCGCACAACCATCCTAAAGACCCTCAGCTAGCAGCCTGTTACCTCTGTGCTTTCAACCTATCTATGAAGAAAACCAACTTTCTTCTGTCTGCAAGCAGTGATTATCCTGAGCTCAATAATTCTCAGAGCAGCGGCCTGGAGACAATTATCTCTGTTAAGCAGCTGGAGAATTCTCATTCCCATCTGGCAGCTAGAGAGACCCAAACAGCCATGAGACCTATCCTGCAGCTGGACAGACCTCAGATCCCAAAAGTACTTCTGAGCCTACCTATATATGGTATCCTTTATTGAAAAGCATGAGAACAAAGCAAATTAGATAATAGAAGATGGAAAGAAGCCAACCATTTCTATGTGCTACTCAAGCGATAAGCTACCAACCTCCCAATATTGCAGTACATTATGTCAGCCGAATATACGGTTAATCATTTTCTAAGCCTATCCAAAAGCAGATAACACTAATGCAGCAGAACATCATGTGTCATCAGTCAATCATTATTTATCTCATTACACAACCAATCAGTGCTTAAGACTACATCTTATTTTATCAACACTACCTGTCCTCCAGATATCCTCCCTTCATATCATGGCAGATGAGTGTCTTGGGTCTCTGGTTTACAATTGGTGGATGTCTTTTAGCCAGATGGGTTACAGAGATATTAAACGCATCATGATTTGTGGGTTTCCAAGACAGCAACTCCTCCAAGTTGGAAAGAAAGAAACTGATTGGTTCAGTGGTCTTTCTGTCATGGTGTCGTGCTGAAAAGACAGAAAAGGAATCGGGTGATAAGAATAGCAAAGTACTAGTATCTCTGTCTGAATTCATCTATTAGTGTCTAACAGTGTGCTTGACTATTTGTGTGTTGCACTTTAATAACACTAATAAATCCAGTGCTGAAAATATCAGAGCACCGCTCCCTGCCGCCATATTCAATCTCCGAATAACAAATAATGCACATGCCTAGACTTGCAGTGCACTTGTGTTTGTCACTATTTATATATCTCTACAGTGCTCCTTAGATTATTGCATAGACCATCTATACATCCTCCACAGAAAATCAGAATTACCTGTGTTTTGTCTTGGAGCAAGGGAATCTGGGAAATAATATGCAAATTAGCTAAACAATACCACACTTTTTTTTGCTTCAAGTATCTCTATTAAACACAAATTCCCTCATGCTAGTACAAAGCTGATCTAGGCGCATAGCAAAGACTGACAAGTGCAGCAATGAGAAAGGAATGTCGTACAAGTGAGCTATAATCAGCCAAAATCATGTATGCCTAAATTTAAAAGTTAATGGTCGATAATTGATGTTTAAGAAAAAGGGTAAATGGATCAATCCAATGCTCATTCTATGGCCTAGATTTGGAGTTTGGCGGTAGCCGTGAAAACCAGCGTTAGAGGCTCCTAACGCTCGTTTTAGGCTACCGCCGGTATTTGGAGTCACTCAAAATAGGATCTAACGCTCACTTTCCAGCCGCGACTTTTACATACCGCAGATCCCCTTACGTAAATTGCGTATCCTATCTTTTCAATGGGATTTTTATAACTCCGGTATTTAGAGTCGTTTCTGAAGTGAGCGTTAGACATCTAACGACAAAACTCCAGCCGCAGGAAAAAAGTCAGTAGTTAAGAGCTTTCTGGGCTAACGCCGGTTTATAAAGCTCTTAACTACTGTGCTCTAAAGTACACTAACACCCATAAACTACCTATGTACCCCTAAACTGAAGCCCCCCCACATCGCCGACACTCTATTAATTTTTTTTAACCCCTAATCTGCCGACCGCCACCTACGTTATACTTATGTACCCCTAATCTGCTGCCCCTAACACCGCCGACCCCTGTATTATATTTATTAACCCCTAACCTGCCCCCCACAACGTCGCCGCCAGCTACCTACACTTATTAACCCCTAATCTGCCGACCGCAAAGCGCCGCCACCTACGTTATCCTTATGTACCCCTAATCTGCTGCCCCTAACACCGCCGACCCCTATATTATATTTATTAACCCCTAATCTGCCCCCCTCAACGTCGCCTCCACCTGCCTACACTTATTAACCCCTAATCTGCCGACCGGACCTGAGCGCTACTATAATAAAGTTATTAACCCCTAATCCGCCTCAGCCAATCAGATTGAGCTCGCAATCTATTGGCTGTTCCGATCAGCCAATAGAATGCAAGCTCAATCTGATTGGCTGATTGGATCAGCCAATCGGATTGAACTTGATTCTGATTGGCTGATTCCATCAGCCAATCAGAATATTCCTACCTTAATTCCGATTGGCTGATAGAATCCTATCAGCCAATCGGAATTCGAGGGACGCCATCTTGGATGACGTCATTTAAAGGAACCGTCATTCGTCGTTCAGTCGTCGGCCAGGACGGATGTTCCGCGGTGGAGGTCTTCAGGATGCTGCCGCTTCGCTCCGGATGGATGCCGCTTGGATAAAGACTTCAATCGGATGGAAGACCTCTTCTGCCCCGCTTGGATGAAGACTTCAGCCAGATCATGGACCTCTTCAGCCCCCCGCTTGGGCTTGGATCAGGACATCGGAGGAGCTCTTCTGGACGGATCGGTGTGATACCCGGTGAGGTGAAGACAAGGTAGGATGATCTTCAGGGGCTTAGTGTTAGGTTTATTTAAGGGGGGTTTGGGTTAGATTAGGGGTATGTGGGTGGTGGGTTGTAATGTTGGGGGGCTTGGGTATTGTATGTTTTTTTTTACAGGCAAAAGAGCTGTATTTCTTGGGGCATGCCCCGCAAAGGGCCCTGTTCAGGGCTGGTAAGGTAAAAGAGCTTTGAACTTTAGTAATTTAGAATAGGGTAGGGCATTTTTTTATTTTGGGGGTCTTTGTTATTTTATTAGGGGGCTTAGAGTAGGTGTAATTAGTTTAAAATTGTTGTAATATTTTTCTTATGTTTGTAAATATTTTTTTATTTTTTGTAACTTAGTTCTTTTTTATTTTTTGTACTTTAGCTAGTTTATTTAATTGTATTTATTTGTAGCAATTGTATTTAATTAATTTATTGATAGTGTAGTGTTAGGTTTATTTGTAACTTAGGTTAGGATTTCTTTTACAGGTAAATTTGTAATTATTTTAACTATTTAATAGCTATTGTACCTGGTTAAAATAAATACAAAGTTACCTGTAAAATAAATATAAATCCTAAAATAGCTATAATATAATTATAATTTATATTGTAGCTATATTAGGATTTATTTTACAGGTAAGTATTTATCTTTAAATAGGAATAATTTATTTAATAAGAGTTAATTAATTTCGTTAGATTTAAATTATATTTAACTTAGGGGGGTGTTAGTATTAGGGTTAGACTTAGCTTTAGGGGTTAATACATTTATTAGAATAGCGGCGAGATTCGGTCGGCAGATTAGGGGTTAATAATTGAAGTTAGGTGTCGGCGATGTTAGGGAGTGCAGATTAGGGGTTAATACTATTTATTATAGGGTTAGTGAGGCGGATAAGGGGTTAATAACTTTATTATAGTCCAGTCGGCAGATTAGGGGTTAATAAGTGTAGGCAGGTGGAGGCGACGTTGAGGGGGGCAGATTAGGGGTTAATAAATATAATATAGGGGTCGGCGGTGTTAGGGGCAGCAGATTAGGGGTACATAAGGATAACGTAGGTGGCGGCACTTTGCGGTCGGCAGATTAGGGGTTAATAAGTGTAGGTAGCTGGCGGCGACGTTGTGGGGGGCAGATTAGGGGTTAATAAATATAATATAGGGGTCGGCGGTGTTAGGGGCAGCAGATTAGGCGTACATAAGCATAACGTAGGTGGCGGCGCTTTGCGGTCGGCAGATTAGGGGTTAATAAGTGTAGGCAGGTGGAGGCGACGTTGAGGGGGGCAGATTAGGGGTTAATAAATATAATATAGGGGTCGGCGGTGTTAGGGGCAGCAGATTAGGGGTACATAAGGATAACGTAGGTGGCGGCGCTTTGCGGTCGGCAGATTAGGGGTTAATAAGTGTAGGTAGCTGGCGGCGACGTTGTGGGGGGCAGATTAGGGGTTAATAAATATAATATAGGGGTCGGCGGTGTTAGGGGCAGCAGATTAGGGGTACATAAGGATAACGTAGGTGGCGGCGCTTTGCGATCGGCAGATTAGGGGTTAATAAGTGTAGGTAGGTGGAGGCGACGTTGAGGGGGGCAGATTAGGGGTTAATAAATATAATATAGGGGTCGGCGGTGTTAGGGGCAGCAGATTAGGGGTACATAAGGATAACGTAGGTGGCGGCGCTTTGCGGTCGGCAGATTAGGGGTTAATAAGTGTAGGTAGCTGGCGGCGACGTTGTGGGGGGCAGATTAGGGGTTAATAAATATAATATAGGGGTCGGCGATGTTAGGGCAGCAGATTAGGGGTACATAAGGATAATGTAAGTAGCGGCGGTTTACGGAGCGGCAGATTAGGGGTTAATAATAATATGCAGGGGTTAGCGATAGCGGGGGCGGCAGATTAGGGATTAATAAGTGTAAGGTTAGGGGTGTTTAGACTCGGGGTACATGTTAGAGTGTTAAGTGCAGATGTAGGAAGGGTTACCGCATAGCAAACAATGGGGCTGCGTTAGGAGTTGAACGCGGCTTTTTTGCAGGTGTTAGGTTTTTTTTCAGCTCAAACAGCCCCATTGTTTCCTATGGGGGAATCGTGCACGAGCACGTTTTTGAGGCTGGCCGCGTCCGTAAGCAACTCTGGTATCGAGAGTTGAAGCTGCGTTAAAAATGCTCTACGCTCCTTTTTTGGAGCCTAACGCAGCCTTTATGTGGACTCTCAATACCAGAGTTATTTTTATGGTGCGGCCAGAAAAAAGCAGGCGTTAGTTTTTCGGGTCGTTACCGACAAAACTCCAAATCTAGCGGTATAAGTCTCTAGAAACTTCTTGGCAGCTGTATCCAAAAAAGCAACCTTGCATCAACAAGACAATGATAGGTTGAAACATTCTAGAGGAAAGCACCAGACGCAGAGCACCAATTTAAACCTTACCTAGTCAATTAATAAATTATAAAAAACATACATAAACTACACATTTTGTATTGCACTTATGTGTTGTCCCCAGATACAAATATATTGCTATAAAACATAACAGAGCTCCCCGAGTGCCTCACAAACACGTTCCCAGAGTCTATGTCTAAAAACAGGGGTGAAACTACAGGGGGTGCAGAGGTCGCAATTGCGACTGGGCCCCCAAGGGTGGGGGCCCAGTTTAATTATTTTTTTTTTAAACAATAAAAAACGTTGACCTGCCACTGCCTGCACTGATATCACGTGAGTGTGACATGATGCTTCACTAGTGTCTCTGACTACAGGGGTTAGTATTTCTGTTTTACCCATTGGTGTTTATGTATGTGTGTGTGTGTGTGTGTGTGTGTGTATGTATGTGTGTATGTATGTATGCATGTGTATGTGTGTATGTATGTATGTATGTGTGTGTGTGTATGTTTGTGGAACCAGCAAATTACAGACCTTGTTACTACAGCATGGGGGGGCAGGGTAAACAGTGTCAGTCTATACAGTAGCACTATATACAGTACGGGGGGCTGGACCATGTCACAGTTACTATGGTCACTTTATACAGTGCTGGGGCGGGTAGAGTCAGGCCAGCCATCTCACCGGAAGATTACAGACTGTGTCACTGACTCACTATATACAGTACTGGTGGGTTAAACAGTGTCACTATACACAGTAATAGGGGGTCAGACCATCTCACGGACTATGGGCACAGGGTACCTCCTTTTGCAGACATATAAACTGATTCACATTTTTTTTTCTGTGTTAAATGTAAAAAAAAAAAAATGATATGTATCAAATTCACTTCTTTTTTTGGGGGGGTGGGGGGCCCTTCTTAGATTCTTGCACCTGGGCCCTGTGGTTTCTAGTTACGCCTCTGTCTCCCAATATCACGGTTCAGAAGACCTAGCAGCATCAAAAGAAAATCCCAGCAGATATCTGGAATAGAGACACATTGCTAAATCCTCAGTACACAGCACCTCAAACCAATACAGTCATCAAGATCACAATCTCAAGTTGTTGTGTGACCGGTACATAGATTTAGTAGCCTTACACATGGTGTGTGTTACTGCAAGTTTAATTATATATCGTTTATGTATATTTTTTAAATTGTTATAAAATTGAAAGTAAACATTAAAAATATTTTCAGATCGTTGTGCAGTATGTGCACAAGCATTTACTGATAGCCTCATCTTCTGAAAATAATTATTTCTTTATACAGATGCTCTGAAAAGTCCTCTGTAAATGTCCTCAAAACCCTCCTTACTGGTGCAGTGGTATTTAAAAAAAAACACACAAAAAACACACATCGTCATAGGGTTTTCCTTAAATCACAACATTCACTTCAATTTAGTGAACTCCTGTGCTGGATACAGCTATCCATTATAGTTGAAAAAAAAATGAATGCTCTAATTTGTTAAAGCAAGTCATTTTAATGACTCTTCGATTAGCACTGCTGATTGGGTCAGTTTCCAGCAGTTTTCTGTGGCTCCAGGGTGGTACTTTAACTATGTGTTTAACACACTTGCGGGGGAGGGGGGCGATGTTAAACACACAGCATTGCAGGGTCACTAGCATTAAAAT
Source organism: Bombina bombina (assembly GCF_027579735.1). Classification (NCBI taxonomy): domain Eukaryota; kingdom Metazoa; phylum Chordata; class Amphibia; order Anura; family Bombinatoridae; genus Bombina; species Bombina bombina. The sequence goes on along the minus strand of NC_069499.1, from coordinate 1,459,153,634 downwards.
ATGACATGTCCTAATGAATTAGAGCATGTAATTATTTTACTATAAGGACCTTTAACCATGAATATTATACACACGTGTGAACACATTTTTTTGGCTGTGTTTATGTATTTGGGTACTTTTCTATGTTTTTATTTACTTGTCTGCCCCTCTTTACATTATATATGTTTTTTCGGTGACTCTTATGTACTTTCCTGTCTGCATGGTTGTGTTAGTGCAGTAACAGTACAAATGTTTTTCTTACAAACATGTTGGGATATCAAAATAGCAATAGAATCTGTAGAGTCTGTAACAAAAAGTATCAATTAACAGAAAACAAGAATAGAATAAAGTACATTAAATTGCCTGTAAATGATAATCAAGTCCTGCTCTGATAAAATGAATTATACATACTTAAAGTGATGGTAAATCCCAGCATTTTTTAAATTCTATAAAATACTTCATGCTATATTATTATAACCTCAGTGATAAAACAGCGTTCTGCTGTGGGCGGCCTGGGGCGCTCAGTGCGACAAAACGCTGCAGACAAATAAAGGAACTTTCAGCATGAAGTATTTTATACTTCATGATTGAAAGTCCCCTTTATTTGTTGCACTGGTAAATCCTAGCATTTCATAAACGCTAGGATTGACTATCACTTTAAAGGGATATACAAGTACAAAAGGAAAATGCTCTAATATGTAAGAGAGTTTTATTATTGTCCTATTGCTTGTATATAACTGTGTGTTTAACTCATGTCAAGGGATTAAGCACACAGTTAAAGTCAGCTCCAGAGAATCAATGAACAACTGAAACCTAGCTGAACATGTGATGAACCAGTGATAAGAGAAAATGTGTGTAGCCACCAGTCTGCTAGCCCCCTAGTAGTGCATTGCTGCTTCTGAGGATATGTATATATTATTTTCAACAAAGAATACCAAGAAAAAGAAGTACATTTGATAATAGAAGTGAATTTAAAAGTCATGCAAGTTTAATTTTTGACTTTCCTGTACCTTAATACTTTACTTACATAACCCGACTGGAAGAAACATACTAAAATAATCTGAAAAAGCATAATACCTGTGCTCGGAAAGTCTAGCCTCTAATACATATATAAAGAGAAATTTATAAAGCTGCAGGTGGACAAGTTCTCAGTCAGAGAACCTGTCCGCCCACAATCGCCACTTGTGACACAGCGTCACTTGGCGATATACACAAAAAGTTTACTTGTGCAAATCCTGCCCAGTCAAGTGAGTTTGTGGTTATTGTTTTCTACCACATCTAAGATGGCGGACAGGATAAGAAGAAGGAAAGAAGGAACTGTAAAAATATGCAAGCAAGGGTCGATTCAATAATGGGCATTGCTGGCATCTACCTACAGGCACCACCCAGACACAAATACAGTACCTTACCAGTCTCTTACATTTTATTTCAACATAGAGCTATTCAATGTGTCCATTGCGCTGAAATGAAGGACATGATTAGATTACTAAAAAGACTTTAGCAGTTGTGTCTAGTTGTCAGGGAACATAAAGGTTTTTATAGGAGGCAACAAAATGTCACTGCTTTTGTTCTAGCTTTCCCTTGTGGCGGTGACATATAAGAAATCTTTATTTGGCTGTACCAGTTTAGAAAGTAATCTTGACTTATTTTAAAAATGCAGAATAGTTCAATCATTTAGGGCTAAATTACAAGTGGTGCTCTAATTTATCGCACGCCCGCAAATGGGAAAATTCCCCCGTTTTCGGGCATGCTATAAATAACCAGCTCGGGGTAGCAATTAGCACTCAAAAAATTAACCAGAGGTCAGACCTCTGGTAAATTTTTAAAATGACCCCCAACTGCCCTCAAAGTTTAGTGTAGTAATCTTTATAAAAATATACACATATTTACACATACATATATAAGTATATATTCAACTACTAAGCAGTTTTTGGGGGTTTAAGTTGGCGGGTGTGGGGTGTTCGCAATTTAAAGGCACTTTTCAGTGCCGTATTTTTTTCTGTCTAGGGGACTGTGTGTTCCCAGTAAATATATATGTATATTTTTATATACATATATATTTATATTTGCTGGCCATTGCTGCGTGACTTACCCCCTTCGATGTGCTAGTTTCTCATGCCGTGTCTCATGGCAAGAGAACGAGGCTCCCATTGAAGCCTATGGAATCACGCTCTCGCGACCGCAATGCTTCCGTGCAATGTGAACATGAGGTCGCATTCGCATTGCACCTCACTTGTAATACCAGTGCACATTTGCGTCCGCTGGTATTATTAAGTTGAGCGCAAATATCGCTTCCGCTTAAGAGATATTTTGCGCTCAACTTGTAATCCAGCCGTTAATGAGGTATTGAGGTTGTCGTTCTGTTCACATTTAATGCTAAAGCATATTTTCTTGATTGATAATTAAATGCACCTGCACAATCTGCTTATTTTTACATGTATTTGATTTTCAAATTTGTCTATTGTTATTTTGTTATGTTTTGCACATATAAATACTGAGCTGTACATAGCAGGTGATTGCAGATCCATAGCTTCAACTGTGTGTTTAACCCCTTAGGGTTTAGTGCTCAAAAGTGCAATAAAAAAAACATAATTTATGTAAGAACTTACCTGATAAATTCATTTCTTTCATATTAGCAAGAGTCCATGAGCTAGTGACGTATGGGATATACATTCCTACCAGGAGGGGCAAAGTTTCCCAAACCTCAAAATGCCTATAAATACACCCCTCACCACACCCACAATTCAGTTTAACGAATAGCCAAGAAGTGGGGTGATAAAAAAGTGCGAAAGCATATAAAATAAGGAATTGGAATAATTGTGCTTTATACAAAATCATAACCACCACAAAAAAAGGGCGGGCCTCATGGACTCTTGCTAATATGAAATAAATGAATTTATCAGGTAAGTTCTTACATAAATTATGTTTTCTTTCATGTAATTAGCAAGAGTCCATGAGCTAGTGACGTATGGGATAATGACTACCCAAGAAGTGGATCTTTCCACACAAGAGTCACTAGAGAGGGAGGGATAAAATAAAGACAGCCAATTCCTGCTGAAAAATCCACACCCAAAATAAAGTTTAACGAAAAACATAAGCAGAAGATTCAAACTGAAACCGCTGCCTGAAGTACTTTTCTACCAAAGACTGCTTCAGAAGAAGAAAATACATCAAAATGGTAGAATTTAGTAAAAGTATGCAAAGAGGACCAAGTAGCTGCTTTGCAGATCTGGTCAACCGAAGCTTCATTCCTAAACGCCCAGGAAGTAGAAACTGACCTAGTAGAATGAGCTGTAATTCTCTGAGGCGGAGTCTTACCCGACTCAACATAAGCAAGATGAATTAAAGATTTCAACCAAGATGCCAAAGAAATGGCAGAAGCTTTCTGGCCTTTTCTAGAACCGGAAAAGATAACAAATAGACTAGAAGTCTTACGAAAAGATTTCGTAGCTTCAACATAATATTTCAAAGCTCTAACAACATCTAAAGAATGCAACGATTTCTCCTTAGAATTCTTAGGATTAGGACATAATGAAGGAACCACAATTTCTCTACTAATGTTGTTGGAATTCACAACTTTAGGTAAAAATTCAAAAGAAGTTTGCAACACCGCCTTATCCTGATGAAAAATCAGAAAAGGAGACTCACAAGAAAGAGCAGATAATTCAGAAACTCTTCTGGCAGAAGAGATGGCCAAAAGGAACAAAACTTTCCAAGAAAGTAATTTAATGTCCAATGAAAGCATAGGTTCAAACGGAGGAGCTTGAAGAGCTCCCAGAACCAAATTCAAACTCCAAGGAGGAGAAATTGACTTAATGACAGGTTTTATACGAACCAAAGCTTGTACAAAACAATGAATATCAGGAAGAATAGCAATCTTTCTGTGAAAAAGAACAGAAAGAGCAGAGATTTGTCCTTTCAAAGAACTTGCGGACAAACCCTTATCTAAACCATCCTGAAGGAACTGTAAAATTCTCGGTATTCTAAAAGAATGCCAGGAAAAATGATGAGAAAGACACCAAGAAATATAAGTCTTCCAGACTCTATAATATATCTCTCGAGATACAGATTTACGAGCCTGTAACATAGTATTAATCACAGAGTCAGAGAAACCTCTTTGACCAAGAATCAAGCGTTCAATCTCCATACCTTTAAATTTAAGAATTTCAGATCCTGATGGAAAAAAGGACCTTGTGACAGAAGGTCTGGTCTTAACGGAAGAGTCCACGGTTGGCAAGAGGCCATCCGGACAAGATCCGCATACCAAAACCTGTGAGGCCATGCCGGAGCTACCAGGAGAACAAACGAGCATTCCTTCAGAATCTTGGAGATTACTCTTGGAAGAAGAACTAGAGGCGGAAAGATATAGGCAGGATGATACTTCCAGGGAAGTGATAATGCATCCACTGCCTCCGCCTGAGGATCCCGGGATCTGGACAGATACCTGGGAAGTTTCTTGTTTAGATGGGACGCCATCAGATCTATTTCTGGAAGTTCCCACATTTGAACAATCTGAAGAAATACCTCTGGGTGAAGAGACCATTCGCCCGGATGCAACGTTTGGCGACTGAGATAATCCGCTTCCCAATTGTCTACACCTGGAATATGAACCGCAGAGATTAGACAGGAGCTGGATTCCGCCCAAACCAAAATTCGAGATACTTCTTTCATAGCCAGAGGACTGTGAGTCCCTCCTTGATGATTGATGTATGCCACAGTTGTGACATTGTCTGTCTGAAAACAAATGAACGATTCTCTCTTCAGAAGAGGCCAAAACTGAAGAGCTCTGAAAATTGCCCGGAGTTCCAAAATATTGATCGGTAATCTCACCTCCTGAGATTCCCAAACTCCTTGTGCCGTCAGAGATCCCCACACAGCTCCCCAACCTGTGAGACTTGCATCTGTTGAAATTACAGTCCAGGTCGGAAGCACAAAAGAAGCCCCCTGAATTAAACGATGGTGATCTGTCCACCATGTTAGAGAGTGTCGAACAATCGGTTTTAAAGATATTAATTGAGATATCTTCGTGTAATCCTTGCACCATTGCTTCAGCATACAGAGCTGAAGAGGTCGCATGTGAAAACGAGCAAAGGGGATTGCGTCCGATGCAGCAGTCATAAGACCTAGAATTTCCATGCATAAGGCTACCGAAGGGAATGATTGCGACTGAAGGTTTCGACAAGCTATAATCAATTTTAAACGTCTCTTGTCTGTTAAAGACAGAGTCATGGACACTGAATCCATCTGGAAACCCAGAAAGGTTACCTTTGTCTGAGGAATCAAAGAACTTTTTGGTAAATTGATCCTCCAACCATGATCTTGAAGAAACAACACAAGTCGATTCGTATGAGATTCTGCTAAATGTAAAGACTGAGCAAGTACCAAGATATCGTCCAAATAAGGAAATACCACAATACCCTGTTCTCTGATTACAGACAGCAGGGCACCGAGAACCTTTGTAAAAATTCTTGGAGCTGTAGCTAGGCCAAACGGCAGAGCCACAAACTGGTAATGCTTGTCTAGGAAAGAGAATCTCAGAAACTGATAGTGATCTGGATGAATCGGAATATGCAGATATGCATCCTGTAAATCTATTGTGGACATATAATTCCCTTGCTGAACAAAAGGTAAGATAGTCCTTACAGTTACCATCTTGAATGTTGGTATCCTTACATAACGATTCAATATTTTTAGATCCAGAACTGGTCTGAAGGAATTCTCCTTCTTTGGTACAATGAAGAGATTTGAATAAAACCCCATCCCCTGTTCCGAAACTGGAACTGGCATAATTACTCCAGTCAACTCTAGATCTGAAACACATTTCAGAAATGCTTGAGCTTTTACTGGATTTACTGGGACACGGGAAAGAAAAAATCTCTTTGCAGGAGGTCTCAACTTGAAACAAATTCTGTACCCTTCTGAAACAATGCTCTGAATCCAAAGATTGTGAACAGAATTGACCCAAATTTCTTTGAAAAAACGTAACCTGCCCCCTACCAGCTGAGCTGGAATGAGGGCCGCACCTTCATGTGGACTTAGAAGCAGGCTTTGCCTTTCTAGCTGGCTTGGATTTATTCCAGACTGGAGATGGTCTCCAAACTGAAACTGCTCCTGAGGATGAAGGATCAGGCTTTTGTTCTTTGTTGAAACGAAAGGAACGAAAACGATTATTAGCCCTGTTTTTACCTTTAGATTTTTTATCCTGTGGTAAAAAAGTTCCTTTCCCACCAGTAACAGTTGAAATAATGGAATCCAACTGAGAACCAAATAATTTGTTACCCTGGAAAGAAATGGAAAGTAAAGTTGATTTAGAAGCCATATCAGCATTCCAAGTTTTAAGCCATAAAGCTCTTCTAGCTAAAATAGCTAGAGACATAAACCTGACATCAACTCTGATAATATCAAAAATGGCATCACAGATAAAATTATTAGCATGTTGAAGAAGAATAATAATATCATGAGAATCACGATGTGTTACTTGTTGCGCTAAAGTTTCCAACCAAAAAGTTGAAGCTGCAGCAACATCAGCCAAAGATATAGCAGGTCTAAGAAGATTACCTGAACACAGATAAGCTTTTCTTAGAAAGGACTCCATTTTCCTATCTAGAGGATCCTTAAACGAAGTACCATCTGACGTAGGAATAGTAGTACGTTTAGCAAGGGTAGAAATAGCCCCATCAACTTTAGGGATCTTGTCCCAAAATTCTAATCTGTCAGACGGCACAGGATATAATTGCTTAAAACGTTTAGAAGGAGTAAATGAATTACCCAAATTATCCCATTCTTTGGAAATTACTGCAGAAATAGCATCAGGGACAGGAAAAACTTCTGGAATAACTACAGGAGTTTTAAAAACCTTATTTAAACGTTTAGATTTAGTATCAAGAGGACCAGAATCCTCTATTTCTAAAGCAATTAGGACTTCTTTAAGTAAAGAACGAATAAATTCAATTTTAAATAAATATGAAGATTTATCAGCATCAATCTCTGAGACAGAATCCTCTGAACCAGAGGAATCATCAGAATCAGAATGATGATGTTCAGTTAAAAATTCATCTGTAGGGAGAGAAGTTTTAAAAGATTTTTTATGTTTACTAGAAGGAGAAATAACAGACATAGCCTTCTTTATGGATTCAGAAACAAAATCTCTTATATTATCAGGAACATTCTGCACCTTAGATGTTGAAGGAACAGCAACAGGCAATGGTACTTTACTAAAGGAAATATTATCTGCTTTAACAAGTTTGTCATGACAATCAATACAAACAACAGCTGGAGAAATAGCTACCAAAAGTTTACAGCAGATACACTTAGCTTTGGTAGATTCAGCACTTGACAGCGATTTTCCTGTAGTATCTTCTGACTCAGATGCAACGTGAGACATCTTGCAATATGTAAGAGAAAAAACAACATATATATAAAGCAAAATTGATCAAATTCCTTAAATGACAGTTTCAGGAATGGGAAAAAATGCCAAAGAACAAGCTTCTAGCAACCAGAAGCAATAAAAAATGAGACTGAAATAATGTGGAGACAAGAGTGACGCCCATATTTTTTCGCGCCAAATAAGACGCCCACATTATTTGGCGCCTAAATGCTTTTTGGCGCCAAAAATGACGCCACATCCGGAACGCCGACATTTTTGGCGCAAAATAACGTCAAAAAGTGACGCAACTTCCGGCGACACGTATGACGCCGGAAACGGAAATAGAATTTTTGCGCCAAAAAAGTCCGCGCCAAGAATGACGCAATAAAATGAAGCATTTTCAGCCCCCGCGAGCCTAACAGCCCACAGGGAAAAAGTCAAATTTTAAGGTAAGAAAAAATGTTAAATTAAAATGCATTATCCCAAATATGAAACTGACTGTCTGAAAAATAAGGAAAGTTGAACATTCTGAGTCAAGGCAAATAAATGTTTGAATACATATATTTAGAACTTTATAAACAAAGTGCCCAACCATAGCTAGGAGTGTCACAAAAAATAAGACTTACTTACCCCAGGACACTCATCTACATATAGTAGATAGCCAAACCAGTACTGAAACGAGAATCAGTAGAGGTAATGGTATATATAAGAGTATATCGTCGATCTGAAAAGGGAGGTAAGAGATGAATCTCTACGACCGATTACAGAGAACCTATGAAATAGACCCCTTAGAAGGAGATCACTGCATTCAAATAGGCAATACTCCTCACATCCCTCTGACATTCACTGCACGCTGAGAGGAAAACCGGGCCCCAACTTGCTGCGGAGCGCATATCAACGTAGAATCTTGCACAAACTTACTTCACCACCTCCATCGGAGGCAAAGTTTGTAAAACTGAATTGTGGGTGTGGTGAGGGGTGTATTTATAGGCATTTTGAGGTTTGGGAAACTTTGCCCCTCCTGGTAGGAATGTATATCCCATACGTCACTAGCTCATGGACTCTTGCTAATTACATGAAAGAAATACTCTAACCTGAAGGTGTTTAACTGTTGCAAAGAGCTGTATTTACTTCCATACCTGTGAATCTTTTCTCTCTCTCCTTGTTACAGAAATATATGTACAATTAATAAGAGAACAACAACCAGGAACCATAATAATTCACATATGGGGGAATGTAAAAACAAAGTGTACAAGTGATTAGCAAATGACTTATTTTAATAAAACATGTGTGCTTAGAGAGTAGATTTAGATCTGTGCATTCACTAGTAAAAGTAGTGAGCTTTTAAAAAGAGTAAGCCAATCTAATTACCCAACATGCAAATTGTAAGCCCACTGAAAACTATTATGTGCTTAGCATTTTAACTTTGATATCAACATGGAATCAAGCACTAGATGTCAATCTCGGATCAATCTAAGCTTCTAATTGGTGCATATGTTTCACAAGTGCACTTACAATGCTCAGAGATTGGTGCACCGCAGACTTAACAGAAAAGTTAAACAGCGTATTGCAAATTTTGCTTAGCAAACTGTATAGCTCCAGAATAATTTTCTCAGGAATCTCAACTCTTTAATACATCCTTCCCTGGTTATAGACTTGTATATATGTATATTTGTGGCATATTATTAACTGGAATTGTACTGTAATAAATTATTAGCTAATGCCTTCATTACCTTCATTTTGTAATTTGAAATAGCTGTTTTGCCTGTTGAAAATTTAAATACTTCAGTATTAGATTTAAAAAAAAAAAAAAAACATAAAGAAGAGGCATCAACAAAAAAATCAACCTCCCAGTGGACTGTGGGAGATAACCCAGCACATTTGAAAGGGTGTTTCTGCTACAGCTTTGACTTCAACAAATTTGTATTAGTTGTTTTCCTGACTATACTGTGCCTTTAAATACCAAGTAGTTACCTGACAGAGGAGCGGATTCATATCTTATCACCTCCTGATAGACCTTTATATCCGAATGCTGAGGTAAACTGAAAAGTAAGGAAATAGAGAGAAAAAGTTACAAGTGATGTACAGTGCAACATCCACAGAAAACAATGTCAACTAGCATAAGAGCAAACACAGCAAACGTACAGAATAAACACAAATTACACACATATTAAAGGGATGAGAAACCCAAAAATGTTCTTTAGTGATTCAGACAGAGCATACCAAATCGCATACTTTTTGGTTTCTTGTCCCTTTAATTTTCATATAAAGCAACTGGTTACACATGGGCAAATATCTGTATAGTAAAACACTCAACCACATACATACAGTGGAACAGTGCACGGAACACTGTGATCTCTTCTACTAAATTCTGGCATGTTGGTTTAAACACCAAAAATAAATAACCCAAATGCTGGTATCACAAATCACCAATTTGTTTGGAAATAAATCAGCATTTAGGACTCGATGTATCAAGCCGTTCGCCCCCCTACGACTGCAGGTTCTCACAAGAGAAAAATATAGGATTATTAGCCCAGTTTTGCAACAGGGGTTGAAATTTGACCTTCAGGAGTAATAGACCATAGCGTTTGTCCATTCTATATTGAAAATAAAGTATATAATGCCCATGGATACCAACTCAAAGTAAACTGACTTCATTGTAATATTTTGTTCATATCATTTAACAAAGCTTAGCTAAGTCTATGCAATAATAATTAGTCTGTGCGCTACTAATTGCCTACTAATGCCACCTGGATACTGCACTGGTTTGTGCCTCATAGGCAACACAGTTTAATCATTAAGAGCATTTTATTTTTTCATTATAGGTCCCTTTAAAGGGACATTAAACACAAATGGTAAACTACATGATTGTGAACCTTCATATGTGAGAATAATTTTGCAATGAAAACAATCTTTGTTTTGTCAAATGAGTATATTGTTTTATGATTATTCTTTTAAGTGATTCCCTGTCCCCTTGTATTCCCTTTAGGAAGTTTAGCACTGATTCAACTTAGTTACTATTGCAAAGAATGATTTTCCTGTAATGATTGTTAATGCAAAACTGATAATCCCCCATTTAAAAGCATGTGACACCACAGAAGCTTAGGGAGGGAGTGGAAAGCACACATAAATTGCCTAAAAGTATTAACCCAAGCCTCCCTGCTAGATGTATTTTAAGCAAAAGGCTGCAAAATAAATAATGAATGTATAAGACAACAATGTTTCACTTGCAATAATAAAACATTGTATGCATTGTTGAAATGTCAAGTTTAATGGTCCTTTAACCAAGTCCATAATTTTTTTCTATGCAGCCTCCTCAGTTCAGAGCAACCCATAGCGACTAGAAAAAAAGCCAAATACTGTAGAGATAGAAGCAGATGGCAGATTAAATAGTGTTTCGAGTAGTTCCTCGTATGTGCCCCAGTGCCCGGGCAGCTGCCTGGTTTGCCTGCCCCTAAAAAAGGACCTGTATGGAAAAAGGCCACTAATGTACGTGATCTATTATAAGATCAGTTCTCAAAAAGCATTATTTATATTACAAACTTCATTCCTCAGCTGAGATTCAATGTCATAGAAAAAGGTAGCAGCACCACTAGAGTGAGCTGCTGTAAAATACATAGTGCAGGCAGTGAATTTACTATCAGTTGTACCGCCCCTTTGTCAGCCTTAAAGGGACATGAAACCCCAAAAAATGTCTTTTGTGATGGATTGTTTGCTGTCATATAATGTTAAATTAATTAAATGCGTCCACATTACTTAACCATCATTAACCTCTTTGTGAGGATTAAACACAGTTCGTTAGGATCAGTAATGCAAAATCAAAATGCTCTAATGAATTAGAGCAATACAATGTATTCTCACACAGTTTAAAGGGACAGTCTAGTCAAAATTAAACTTTCATGATTCAGATAGGGCATGCAATTTTAAACAACTTTCCAATTGACTTTTATCATTAAATTTGCTTTGTTCCCTTGGTGGTATTTTTGAAAAGCTAAACCTAGGTAGGCTCAAAATTATTTCTAAAACCGTTAAAAACCGCCTCAGCTCAGAGCATTTTAAAAGTTTTTCACAGTTAGACAGTAATAGTTCATGTGTGTCATATAGATAACATTGTGCTCACTCCCGTGGAGTTTTTTAGGAGTCTGCACTGATTGGTTAAACTGTATGTCTGTCAAAAGCACCGAGATAAGGGGGCAGTCTGCAGAGGCTTAGATACAAGGCAATCAAAGAGGTAAAACATATATTAATATAGCTGTGTTGGTTATGCAAAACTGGGGAATGGGTAATAAAGGGATTATCTATCTTTTTAAACAATAACATTTCTGGTGTAGACGGTTCCTTTAATGCGAGCACAGTCACAGTTCTGATAATATCTGTAAATATACTGGTATACAGGACAAGTAAAGGATATTGTATTGTTACCACTATAAAGCTTTAAGCAGGGCTCAAAATGTCATGTCCTAAGCTACTAGCCAGGCAGAAATGTCACTAGCCACTTCTGACCCCACCCATCCCCTGCCCACACCACACCCACTACAATACTCCCCTTTTGCGTATGTTTAGCAATTGTGAAGCACCCCACTGTGCAGTAAATTTTTATATTTTAAAGCACAACAAATTAAATAATTTAATACAATTATTACAAATATATACATATGCTGTTCATTTTGCACAGTGTATAGACAGAATTTCTCTCTCGCTCTCTACTCGCCCCAGTTCAATTTCTACTCGCCCAGGGCTCGTTGGTAAGTGGCATTTTTAGCCCTGGCTATAGTATGCAGTTATGCATCTGGCAAAAGTATTGAAGCGGCAAGCCTCAAACTCGTCACCATTTGGTCGCTGAGGGTGTTGGAACTGGCGAGTGACACAACATTCCATATATCTTTTCAGGTAAGGGATTAGCGATATAGTCAGGGATGGGATATTGTTATGGTCAAGACGATGGCTTTGTATTAACTACTTCTTACCACAGTGGGCTGCCATCAAAATATTATCATCCCCAACATTTTAGAAGTAACTATTTTTATTCGGGTGATTGTTTAATATTTATCTCAGTCTTGCAATATTTTGGTTGTAAGATTGTAAAAGCAAACCATGCAGTTACATACACTTTAATAGACATACATAAGCGCAAGCACTGATATGCAAGGAAATAGGCTTATGCACACTGTTAGAAACGGTTTTATACACTGTCATACAGAGAACACACTCTCATAATCACGCACAACACGCAAAATCTCTCCTAGAGCAGTGTTTCCCAACTGCAGTCCTCAATTACCCCTAACAGGCCAGGTTTGTACAGCAGGTTAGTTACCATGGTTATTGATCAGCTGATTATTTCACCTGTGTTCTATTTCAGCTGTTGAGAAACAGAGAGGACCTTTAAAACATTTGTGGAGTTTATAGATATAGGCAAGCTATTGTGCCAGAACAAAATACAGGTTTTTAAGTCCCTTTAAAAAAACAGTATATGACCAAAACATGTTGATATTTTTTTCCTTTGACGCTTTCTACTGAATGTTAGAATCTTGAATCTTTGAATGTATCATTTGATGTAAAGAAAAACGATATTGAAATTAAACATTTGATTAATTGATTCTCAACAAACAAGAATGTTACAAATATATTTGTGCCTCATATTTCAATGTTCTAAAATTAAATCTCACACTTCAAATAGAAAAAAATATTTGCAGAAATAAATGTTGGAATATAAATTGCCAACATTCACTTAGAACAGACGAATAGGTTTTAAACAAATGTTCTGAAATATTCACCTAATGAGGCCTGTACACAAGATAAAAGAGGAGGGGTGCACGACCCAGTAAAAACCATCTCGCAACCCATAACTGGGTCACGACTATTAGTTAAAGAACACTGCTCTAGGTAACAGGGGCATCAAATCCTTAAGTCCCAGTCTGCCTACGGATGTCTATTTTTTGTACTGCTTGTGTGGTGCTGCAGAATCTGTTATGTTATAAATAAACAACAATAATAATAATAAAAAACAATAAGATAAGCTCTATTTATTAATGAATGAAGAGGTGTGAAAGCTGTGCAGAATGGGCTCCACAGAATAGCATAGGAACTGGAGAGTTAGTGAATCTATCCCACTGCTGGACACAGTTACCAACACCATCGCACAACTCAGCAGCACACACACATATTGTTAGAGACAACTATAGTATGCACACAAGAAAGCATTAGCATATTCACCAATAAGAATGGTAATGCAGAGTTGCACTAATATTACACTCACACTGACACGCATCATACCCAGGCAAGAAAATAACAGGACAAGCAACACAATATGAGCTGCAGGTGCACACACTGTCACATTATCATAGTCACAGCTACACCTACACATGACAAACACTCACAACTAGAGGCAGCCAAACCCACCAACATATCACACAAAAACAGCTATACACAATAACACAAAGCCAGATAAAAGCACTGTGACAAACAGCTTTAGAGGTCTCACTCTGTGTTGGCGGACATGTCTTGTTCTGCCGGTTGGTCTTTTGTGCGTTGCGCCTTCTTTTTCTCTGCAAAACGATTTCTTTTTTTCTCATTGACTTTTTCTGGTATGGCTTCAGCAGAGAGATTTCTTTTCATCTGACAGAGAGTGCGTGGGAGAGAAAATGAGAGAGTGTAAGGGAAGGTGGCAGCGTGGGAGAGACAGGGGGGAAGGGAGAATAAGTGGGTTGTGTAGGAAAAAGGGGCTGCATGAGAAAGGATGAGATAAAAACAGAGCAATATGGAGACAGATGGGGAATTGAGAAAAAAAAAAGTACAAAATGAAAAAGGGAGGGAGGTATACGATACGATAGTGTTTGTGAAAGGGATAACAGAAAAAGGAGCAACGTGTGTGGTTTGAAAAGTTGCGAGAGAGGGAAGGAGGTGGCAGAGAGGGTGGGGTGATTATATGGAAGTGGATAACAGGAACTGTATTAATATGCCTCTAAACACAGACATGCAGAACTAAATTACATAAGGATCTCTGAGTGTACTGGAAGTAAAACATCTATGTACCCACAAAAATATTTGGTGAAATATGATAAAAAAATAAAAAATAAATTCTGTATAAAGATCCCGTATATTGTGGGACAACCCTCACCTGTAGTGAGAATGTTTCTGAAAACTAACCTTAAAGGGACAGTCAAGTCCAAAAAAATCTTTCATGATTTAAATAGGGCATGCAATTTTAAACAACTTCCCAATTTACTTTTATCACCAATTTTGGTTTGTTCTCTTGGTATTCTTAGTTGAAAGCTAAAACTAGGAGGTTCATATGCTAATTTCTTAGACCTTGAAGACTGCCTCTAATCTGAATAAATTTTGACCACTAGAGGGCATTAGTTCACATGTTTCATATAGATAACATTGAGCTCATGCACGTAAAGTGACCTAGGACTGAGCACTGATTGGCTAAACTGCATGTCTGTCAAAAGAACTGAAATAAGGGGCAGTCAGCAGAAGCTTAGATACAAGATAATTACAGAGGTAAAAAGTATATTAATATAACTGTGTTGGTTGTGGAAAACTGGGGAATGGGTAATAAAGGGATTATCTTTCTTTTTAAACAACAAATATTCTGGTGTTGTCTGTCCCTTTAAAGCATAGGGATTTAAGTTGTAGAGGGGAGATAATGGATGAAACAGAAAAATATGAGAGTTTGCAAAGAGGAAGACGGGAAAGACTAATGTAAAGGGTAAAAGATGGAGGAATGGATTGGAGGAAAGAAAACAAAGAGTAGAGTCAGACAGAGGGAAAATTACACCAAAAAGGGAGAAACAGGAAGCGATTAAAGAAAGGAATAGAATGTAACCGGATTACAGATAAGAGTTGGCAAATATAGGAACTCATACAAAGTAATTCAATAATAAAATCCTGATAGCTCAATATGATGATCTGACAGCAGATTATTTCTATTTGAGAAATAATTTGTGGCCAAATATAATCAGATGTACAGACGTTTATTCAGCACTGTAGATTGTGTTTAGCTGCAATTAAAGAAGCATTAATCAGTAATTATTACATATGGGCTGTTTTATCTTTCTCTAGAGGTTTGCTGGTAGTGACCCTGTGCAACAAGGATTGCAAATTGTGGGGAGCATTTGCTGCACGTGTTTATCAGTGCCCAAGCATCCACTAGTGCAACACTGCCCCTCTGCAACCAATGATGCAACAGTAGGCCTTGTCTAACACCTCTGTTGGATCAATCCAGTGTTATTTTTTTTATTTAATAGTTTTTTATTGAGGTTGTGCAAATAATACAACATATACAGAAGATTACTGTATAACATAAAGACAAAAATTTCAGTACAGCAATAAACAATGACACGTGAAATCCACACACTGAAATGCAGTAGATAAGCTTCTGGAACCTCGATTTTATATTATTTTCTGAAATAGTTTCCTCACTTGTCGCAGGAGGTCACTCTTGGACCTAACAAAACTTAGATGTTCTAGAGGAGGAAAATTAGCATTTGAAGTGGTCGCTTTTGGACATAGATGTATAGTAACAAATTAGCATCTGATATAATAAATGGAGTAAGTTGGTAGTGAATGAATAATCAATGAATATCTAGATAAGTAGAGATGTTATAGGCAAAGCGTGAGTTTGCAAAATAAATAAAAAGGGGTCATACCTAGATATGATTGTGATTATAATATAAAAGGCTTCACAACCCGTAAAGTTGAATATAATGAAATAACCTGCAAACTGTTTTGTAGTATATGTAGTGGAGGAAGAGCTACAAAAATATATAAGACCTAGTGCCCAAATCCATATTCAGGTAAAGATTGAATAATATTGGAGCATATAACAAGCTAAGTAAACCTAAGACCATAAAAAAACAAATAGAACAAGTTAACCTGTTTTAACCTTTTAACGCCGTTATGCCGTTCTATTCCGTCATATTTACACTGGGCTTTAAAGCCGTTATGACGGAATAGAACGTCATATCAAACGGCTGTCCTGAAGCCTTCTGCGCTTCAAGGACTTGATCGCGGTCTGGAGGGCGTTCCTAGGGTTGTAGGGACGCCCCCCAGATGCGATCCAATAATTGAAATCTCGCGATCTTATGCACGATCGCGTAGTTTCTATTTGTATACATCGGAACAGGTGTTCCGATGTAGACACTTTAACCCTGTCACGAAAGGGTTAATAATAGCAATATGTACAAGGAACATGGAATATGGTGTTTTCATCTAAACAGTCTCATTCAGATAACACAAGAAGAAAACATTCTGGTCATAAACATGAAAACCACTTACTACTATAAAGAGTTGGTTGGCAATTAAAAGAGACATGTCAGAACAAATATATGATAGGCTAGAGATCCCCTTTAAAACTCTTTTAATATACCTGTTTATATTGGCACAATGTGAGTATCTTGTGTATTTCACGTGTCACACATAATATGGCTCTGAACCGCCAAGACATAAAGATTAGTACTAACAATCGGGGTTATGTGACTCATATGTCTCAACTCCATAATCAGCTCAGATGTTTAACTTAGAAGTTGTCTGTGGACTTGATATGCAATTATAGTAAAATGGTATTTACACAAATATAACATGTGAGTTCTTGCGTTTAACAATCGGGTGATTCACGGGACTCTGACATCCAGCACAACAAAACCATAGGTAGCTAAATGATAGAG
This sequence comes from Bombina bombina, assembly GCF_027579735.1. Taxonomy (NCBI): domain Eukaryota; kingdom Metazoa; phylum Chordata; class Amphibia; order Anura; family Bombinatoridae; genus Bombina; species Bombina bombina. Next base: position 1,459,136,621 of record NC_069499.1, on the reverse strand, counting down.
ATATATATGTTGACAATTGGAATTATAAAAGCCCTAACTCCCCACCTCATATCTGATCCGTTATTGAGATAAAAATATAAAATAAATCTCTATCAGTCTCTGAGTCAGTGGGAAACAAGCTGGATTCTTCTATCACACAAATAAATGTGTGATAGCTCTGCGGTTAGGCAAATTTCATCCCACACCAGACCTTTTGATCCAGGGGGGCTTCGGCTGAATGTCCATTATGTTCTGCACTAAATTGTCCCTTTTTTTAATTTGCTGGGGCGCTCTATCGGCACTCTATCGGGGAGTGCATTATACAAACGGCTTAGGATATCTTCTAAAATTACAGGCTTCCTTGAACCGGTTCCTTCGATCAACAAAGCAGATAAGATCCCGATATTGGATCCTTGAAACTTCAGGGCATTTCCCATGCGATCTGTAAATAGTGTTGAGTCCCTGCAACGACTGGGAAGGCCGGCCGCATCTCCCTTGCCATCTACAGAGGGCCTATTTGGCTTAGGAAATGTTGATATACACAGCAGGGACTGCTGGCTGTTCGCGTCTCTTCCACATTGCTGGACAGTATAGGCTCCTTCTGGCTTCTCAGCCTGAACCTCTATCTGCGTCTGGCCCTTGCTTTGAGGTAGTGAGGAAGTAATCATGGCGTCTAGGCTAGGTGAATACACCATTGGTAAGGGGTAGTCCCGGTCACTCACTGCTTTACAAACAGAGACAAGATTGTTAAAACTGCTATCCATTTTGGCCTGATTACTTGAGGAATAGTCTCATATGTTCAAAGGTAATCATTATATTTGATTAATTTGAGCAGGAGCCTCTGAAATGCAACTGAACGCCATCTCTGCCCGGAGATGCCTCGTCCAGGGTTATTTTAATCCACCTTCTCTAAGGTGACAAAGAAGGTTTAGGAAGTAGCGGTTTAAACCAATAAGGGAATTGCCTTTTGCCGCATAGTGTCAGTAAAAGATGGCAGCTTCGTAGCAGACTGGCACTAAAAGAAGAAAATGTAGGCATCTTGCATACATGACTCTCCTAGGATTCACATAGCTATGTTTAAGTAAAATAGCTGATTACTATACTTTATCATGAGTGTCATTGTGTGTTTTCATATAAAAGTTACCCTGTCTTTATCTATTTTACTTGACTATCACTTTGAATTGCATTTTATCCTCATGAGCTTACTAAAATGTATTACCTTATATTGTGCTTTTTACACTATAGACTGATTGTCCCTCTGAATACAGAACATCACCTACCAGCAGTCACCCTGGAGACAAACTTACACACTGTATCTTGGCTGACACACTGTGTTCTAGCTGTCTCCCTGCATTATTGCTGTCACACTGTCTATATTCTGGTGAACAATCATCCTAGCAATCAAGCTCTATATTTGGCTGCCACGCTGTCTTTTTGTATTCTGTCTCATACTGTCCTAGCTGGCATATTTTATCCTCGATATTTCCTGGTAATTTGTCACTCATGGAGTATATTCAAGATATTACCTTTGGGGGGGGGGGGGGGGAATTACCTTTGATTTTTCTGCTCTCTAAAAAGCTGTCCCTAGCACCAACATGTCATCGATCCACCTAGCCACCAGACATCAAACAAAACTGTAGTGAATAGAAAGAAGCAGCTGAACATCTAATTTAGCTGTAGACACAAACCTTTGGAACTTGCTACTCAGCATAAACCTCAGACAGCATAACTTAAACTTCAGAAAAAAACTAAAGATGTGACTTTTTGGTCCCAGTTGTCCGCAGTCAACCCAAAGTGTTTTTCTCCTCTATTGTCATCGCTCACCTGTCTCTCCCAGTTTATATAAATACATGACATGTTTATGCATTATATATTGAATGATAGGTCAGTCTTAGCTACGCCTATATATCCTACATATTGCACTCTATTATACATGGCCAGCTTAACAAATGGCCCCCTGCATTAAAAAGGAGACTCATACTAAAATGTGTATAATTGTAATATCTAATATATCTCGGATACATAGCATCTTGTCTAGCATATTGTGCTCTACCTGCCTCACCGAATTCTGTATAGCCATTATTTAAAATTATTGTATATTTTAATGAATTGCTGCCCAGTATCTAAAAATAATCTTAAAAACGTGGGCACTTTTATTCATTAAAATTTTAAAAGACGCTTCATTTTTAAAATATTTACCATTGAACGATGGTAAACATGCCGCTTTTTCTCCGCCCGCATCTCATACTGTATTTAGCAGATTGATGAATATGGCTTCCTCCAATCGTTGCGTGCCCCACGAGCTGGAAGCCAGATGGGGCATGTAACATTATCACTAAACGCTCTGTATTTCGCCTACCGCTCCTCCTGCCGGCACCAATGTTCTCATTTTTTTTGTGTGAAGTTGCTTCAAACGTCCAATTGATATTTTGGCCTTTAGATGGCCAGTTTCAAAGATATAATGTCACTTTCTATTGCGCATGCAGACATCCCAACCCGCAAAAACTAATTTCAGGTAGGTGGCTGCACCGGCTACTGCGCTGCACACATGACTAAGGGCCTATTGCAGGCCTGAAACTTTGACATATTACTAAGGGCCTATTGCAGCCCTGAAACGTTGTGATTTTGCCTATGGACCCTTAAGGAGATAATAAGGGTCTTTTTAAATTCATTGGTGGTTAGAATCTATGTTGAAAATTTGATATTAAAGAAGACTTGGCAGGTCTGTGGTTCCGTGCCCCTGCATTATAGTGTGCTGTTTTCCTCATTTTGTGAAGAATTACAAGTGATACTGTGTGGCCATCTGTAACTATCATCTGCTGGTACCAGCAGGAGGTGTGGGAGGGGAGGTGGGTGGGCTGCACTGTGGCAGAGGGAGGGAGAGGGAGGGATGGGGCACTGCACTACAGAAAAGGCTGGGAATGGGGGGGATGAGGGTTTCACATGTAATGATAGACAGGAAGGGAGAGTGGGGTGGACCACTACACTACAGAAAAAATTAAAAAATATATATAATTTTTTATTATATATATATATATATATATATATATATATATATATATAATGTGTGTGTGTGTACATAAGTGAGAGGGAAATCACAAAACAAATAATAATTAAAAAATACAAAACACTAAATTGCATACTGGCAGACTGTCTGCCAGTACCTAAGATGGTGGGGATGAGTGTGGAGGGGGGAACTGTTTGGGAGGGATATCTCTATCAGCTAAAATAAGGCTTACAAGCTGATTAAACCCTTCATTGCCGAAAATAATAGACGTTTGGTGCATACCTGCAATTAGCAGCCTTCTAATAATCAAAAACCACTCAAAGTCATGCATGTCTGATATTTCTGAACAAAGGGTATCCCAGAGAAGATTTTACAATTTGTGTTATGATTGCACAAGTGATGTGTAAATAATTTCAGTGAGAAACCCAAAGTTTGTGAAAAACAAATGATCTATTTATATGGTCGCATTTGGCGGTGAAATGGTGGCATGAAATATATCAAAATGGGCTTAGATCAATACCTTGTGTTATCTACTTATCTAATATACAGTTTTGACAGGTAAATAAAAAAACAAGACTCTGTTCAAATGGAGTGATAGCAAAAATGCTAAAAATTATTTTGGTATTTTGGGCAAGTTGCTCTCTGAAATTCCCAATAGCGAAGGGGTTAAAGCAATCACATTGAGCTATCACTTCCCTTGGTTGCCAGTAACACCAGAGAAGAGATATCCCCTTTAGCTGCCAGTCACAAAAGAAAAATTATTTTTACCTCAATGGCAGTCATCAGAAAATGATCTACTTTATTCATGAAATATAAGTAGTTATCCCATCAATGATATTCACGCAAATACACAAATACACATATATACACATAATATACAAATATATACATACACACATGGGTATCACCTTTTTCATGGCAGTGAGCTCATGTGTACAACTCTCTCCAACTACATCTGGTACCACTGGTATTATTATGCTGGGATAGCCATACATACACAGTACACAATACATTCTACACTGCTGTCATACTACATTTGTCCCCTTCCATCATGTCTGTATTACTCCAATCTTTCTGCCACAGTAGCTACTATAACACATGATGAATGTGGTGACTGTGCTATGCTATATTGTATGTTACCTGAGTGTCATATTGCGTCATTACACTCTTGGTACCGCCTGTATTTGGCTGTAACACATTGCATCTAGCCTAAACTGCCTCACACTCTCTCCTATTATATGTAACCATAGTGCCACACCCCAATAGGATAGTCACATTTTATACTGGATGTGTCCCAATTCAATCTGACACCCTCAGTCCCTTGTGCCTTGACCTTTCCTAACACACTGTAGCCTGTAACAAATGTATCATTATAGTGGCATCACTAAACTTTTTATTAGGCAGACATACTCCGTCCTAGATGGGAACATCACGTTATCCTTTCTGTCATTGCCACTTTTTAGCTGTAATAAATAATATACAGTATTAAACTTATAATTACCACCCTTACTTTGAATCCTCTTTGCAGAACACTTTCTCTTTTGACATAAGCCACGCCTTTTAAAACTGAATCAGTGTTTGCAGCAAGCAGATAGCTCTCGCCGTTTACTTCCAGAGTCTGGCTGCAGACTGGAGCTCCACTCTAGACAGGAAACATGTGACCTCCACTCAAAGTTTTTTTGTTAATCAGTTTTAATGTAACAAACAACCTATAGACAATAATTCTGAAAACTAAACATTTTTAGCTTTCTTGTTCTTAATGTTCATTCACAGTGGTTTATGCAGATTTTTATTTATAAGGTAACCCACTGTGAATGAACATTAAGAACAAGAAAGCAAAAGTAGGCGTCTAGCTGCAGACTCAGACTGGAGCTCCAGTCTAGACAGGAAACATGTGACCTCCACTAACTCTAGACAGGAAACATGTGATCTCCACTGACTCTAGACAGGAAACATGTGACCTCCACTAACTCTAGACAGGAAACATGTGACCTCCAACTCAAAGCTTTTTTTATTTTTTTAATCAACTTTAATCTAACAAACAACCTATAGACAATCATCCTGAAAACGAAACATTTTGCAGCTTTCTTGTTCTTAATGTTCACTCACAGTGGATTATGCTGATTGTCATTTATAAGGTAACCCCTGTGACTGTCATTTATAAAGTAACCACTGTGAAATATGAACATTAAGAACAAGTAGGGTGACCACATATCCAAACTGCCATTCAGGGATGCCCCGCCCCCAATAAAATAAAAGTTGCTTGTTTTTGAAAACATCACTGGATTTGTTAATACCCACTACATGTAATAATATGCATTGTCTTTTCAATGTATGCAATAATCCCACATCTGGCACTTGAAACAGTGCATGAGGCATAATGCTGTAACAGCAGTGCGTGAAAAAAAAAAAAAAAGTTGGGATATCTTATAAAAAATAAATACACGTGCAAACGTATTATCCAAACATTTTTGTATTTAAATTTTAAATGCACAGCTTTCATGTCCTTTTAATTAAATCACAATTAATTGTAATCTATCAATATGTTATTGTGCACATATTGATAGATTAATCATTGTAGTACAGTGCCTGACGTTCTCCTGTGCCTTTGCTAAACAAGGAAGTATAAAGTTATGCAGTTTAGCAGGAGCGCATGGGAGGAAAGCCTTCTCTTTGGCCAATCTTCTATCATTTTTTGAAAAGCAACACTTCCCACAGAAAAAGGTAGGTATTGAGCTATAATAAATTAACAAAATTGCCTATTCATCCCATTGTAGTCTGATAGTACTATAGACTAATAATATATGGAGAAAAGAAAACTTAGTAGGGGAATAAAACTCTGCGGTCACATTCTCTAATGTGACCGCAGAGTTTTATTCTCCTACTAAGTTTTTTTTCTCCATATATTATTAATAGTAACTTAGACTAGAACATAACATACTGTTACACACCGCACTGCAACTTGGTGATTGTGGAGAATGGCAATAGAAGTCTCTGTCTGCACGGCACGCTCTCCTTGTCGGCTCAGCTCTGCTGCTGCAGTCCAAATGTCTAGGGCAGGTACCACCTCAGCCATGTTTTCCTGGACACTTATGAGTTACACATGCTGCAGGGTGTGCAGGGAGGAAACATGTATTGTGTTTCTGGACAGCACTATTCATATTCCTCCCTGAAGCATGTGTAACTTATAAATATCCAGGAAAACATGGCTGAGGTGGAAACCTCACAGGATATGTGCGTATGCCACTGAAAAACAGTAATAACCTTTACTAGAAGCATTTTTGCTAATGGAAGTATTATGAAAAACAAAATGCTTATACTTCTAATTAGAATGTACCAATGCAATTTCCTTTTTGACCTACCTATCCCTTTAAAATAACAGCTGGATCTGTGAGACTGGCAACAAGGGGGAGAAATCACCACTGAGTGTGCAGTTTGTGCAGGTTTATGGCTCCCAAGTCTTCTATATTTCAAAAACAAACTTACCATATAGACTGGGCAGGCACAGCACTGACTCCACCGGTCTATCTCTCTCTCAACTCCACTGACGTCCAGTGTCCGACTCAGGGTCCACGCTTGTTGCATCGCATTATATAGACAGTAGTAGAGGCTAGTAAAGGCAGGCTAGCTAGACTAGAGCTGTGGCGGCAACCACAATGAAATTAGCATCCGGATTCCAATCCGGAAGCGGCTCCCTCAATTTACTGGCCACTGGCGGTGGCGCCTCTGGTCTGGAGTCTGGCCCCCTGGGATAGTGGGGATGATGTATAGGAGGGGTCTTAACACTATCATGATCTGCGCTGTGGGAAGCCGGCACCTAGCCCTACTAGAGTCTTAGTGAGAGTGAGTCAATCCGCGCGGCTGTGACGTCACTGCTGTCAGTGTGCTGTCAGTTTCTCAGTTTCACTCCAGTCCGGGACAATGAATGAAGGTAATACGGGACATGTGGTCACCCTAAGAACAAGAAAGCTGCAAAATGTACAAGGCTGAAGTTGGATTCTTCTTCAGTCAGCTTCTTATTCTGCAACTGATTACAATTTGCAAAATTAAGATATCTAGCATTATTTTTATTTTAAATAAAATAATACTTTCCAAAAACCTAAACAAACTTACATTTTATATATATATAAAAAAAAACTTATATTGCAATAATCAGATGGCAAACATGGCATAATTTTGATTGTTTATATTAAGTAACTGATATTATAAAAGGGTTAAACTCCTTTGCGCCACTCATTTATGTGTGGAATATACAATGCGTGGGCCTCTTCATGGGACAGACGTTATCAGCCTTGTCCAACGCTCTTTATGGCAAACAAATTGGTGCCAACCTTGCCACTTTATATATTTTACCTTTTCTAAATAAGTCATTGGTATTTAAAAAAGGATAAAATCCTTTGCGCCACTCATTTATGTGTGTATATATACACAAGGCGTGACCCATCATAGGATAGACATATTTTCAGCCTGACCCAATGCTTTTTAAGGCAAACAATCTGGTGCCATCCTTGCCACTTCATACATTTGACCTTTTCTGAATAAGTAACGGGTATTTTAAAAGGGTTAACATCCTTTGGGCTATGAAGTTTTGTGTGGATACATACACGGCATGAAGCCCTTCATAGGATAAGCATGTTTTTAGCCTGGCCCAATGATTTTTCTAGCAAACAAGCTTGTGCCAAGCTTGCCATCTCATATATTTTACCTTTTCTGAATAAGTAACTGGTCATTTGAAAAGGTTAAAATACTTTGGGCCACTCATTTATGTGTGGAATATACAAGGCATGAACCCTTCAGAGGACAGACATGTTGTCAGCCTGGCCCAATGCTCTGTATAGCAAACAGATTGGTGACAACCTTGCCACTTCATTAGGGTTGCCACCTTTTGCCCAGAAAATTCCTGGACACGTTTTAAGTGGGCGGGGAGGGTGTGTGTCTCAGGGCGTGGTTTGGGGGCGTGGCTTCTCGCTGCATCAAATTTATGCACTGGGATGCACACGAGGTGGGTTAATTGAATAATTGTGTAGAAGATATTGGGGTAAGTAGGTATAAGTTTGCACATTGTCTTATGCATTTTATGTAAGTCTGAAGACGGGGGTAAAACCCCGAAACGTCACTTTTATGGAGTAAAAACTGTGGTGATTATAATACGGAGAGTGCCTGCTGTTTTCTTTGATGTTTTGCAACTATTTTTGCTGAGCACCCCGGACTGTAAAAGACTAAATATAATATATATATAATATATATATATAATATACAGGTAGCCCTCAGTTTACGCCGGGGTTAGGTTCCAGAAGGAATGGTTGTAAATTGAAACCGTTGTAAATTGAAACCCAGTTTATAATGTAAGTCAATGGGAAGTGAGGGAGATAGGTTCCAGGCCCCTATCTAAATTGTCATAAGAAGCACCTAATACATTATTTTTAAAGCTTTGAAATTAAGACTTTAAATGCTAAACAGCATTATAAACCTAATAAAATAATCACACAACACAGAATATATAATTAAACTAAGTTAAATGAACAAAAACATTTGCTAAACAACATTATAAACCTAATAAAATAATCACACAACACAGACTTCACTTGCATTTTTCTGCAAACAGTTCTTTCTATGCATTCCAATCTGGACTGATTTACAGACAGGAAGATCTTGTTCCTTTGAAATCTGCTCGATAGCTCAGGTCTGGTTAAACTGATTAATTTCAGCTTGCTCGGCTTTGCTGCAACACAAGCGGACAGCTCCACCTACTGGCTATTTTAATAAATGCACTGCTTCTCAATGCTTTTCAATAGCAGTCATATGACTGGAAAAAAAGGTTGTTATTCTGAAACGGTGTAAATTGAACCGTTGTAAAACGAGGGCCACCTGTATATATATAATATATATATTTATTATATATAATATATATTATATATATATATATATATATATATATTTTATATATATATATATATATATATATATATATAATATAATATATATATATATATATATATACCTATACCAAGTTGAAACCCCAATACCAAGTAAAATAGTGCTATATAGCCAGATTAAGAACATAACTGTTATGTCGTTAGGTTTAATCACAAACTAACATTTGGGCGACAACTTAACAAAATTATTGGAGGCAGTGTTTGGACTTTGGAGATGAGACCGCGCATTACCTTGCTTCTGGGGCCTGGCATCGTGAACAGTGTGTGACCGGACTTATGAAGCTTTCATTTAAACGTTTTCATGCTAAAGAAAAATTAAAAATGATGATGATTTCATGCTTCTTTTTATACATGCTATTTTTTTTCTTTCTATGTCCCTTTTAATAGAGATGACTTGCAATTTATTTATGCTGAACTTATTGAACATGCAGAACTAAAAACCCTCTTGGGCATTAAATGGAAAGAGGTACTATTGAGACCGCGCATTACCTTGCTTCTGGGGCCTGGCATCGTTCTTGAACAGTGTGTGACCGGACTCGGGGTAACTGGTGGTGGTGGGGGCAGAGTCGGACGCGCGTGATCATGTCCTGCCTCTCTCTCTGCTGCAGGATTGTGACGACTCCCCTCCGGCTCCGACCCTCTTCCCCCCCTCCCACTGTGTTACACTCATCATACTCCGTCTCTCCTGATGCAGACTACCCAGGGTTTTTTTTGGAACCCCGGGCTAAGCGCTCCTCTGGCCATCTTGTATTTTGTAAAGTCTGTGCTCACTGTACCAGGAGAGCGCTTAGCCCGGGGCATTTGAGGCTTGTTCCGGGACACGGGACACAGAGCCTCAGACCGGGACTGTCCCGGTGAAACTGGGGCGGGTGGCAACCCTACACTTCATATATTTTACCTTTTACGAATAAGTGATATTTTAAAAGGGGTTAAATCCTGTGGGCCACTCATTTCTGTGTGGATATATACAGGGCATGAGCCCCTTTATAGCACAGACATGTTCTCAGCCTGGTCCAACGCTTTTTATGGCTTTTTCTTTGCCATATAAATCTTTGGGACAGTCTGAAAACACTTGGATTGTACAAAGGGGCTCACGCCCTATATAGCCACACAGAAATCGGTGGCCCAAAGGATTTTAACCATTTTAAAATACTATTTACTTACTTAGAAAAGGTAAAATATATAAAGTGGCAAGGTTGGCACCAGTTTATTTGCCATAAAATAGCGTTGGGCCAGGCTGAGAACATGTCTCTCCTATGATGGGGCTCACGTTCTGTATATATCCATAAAGAAATGAGTGGCCCAAAGTATTTTTACCCTTTCAAAATACCAGTTACTTATTCAGAAAAGGTAAATGTATGAGATGACCACGTTGCCACAAGTTTGTTTGCTACAAAAAGCTTTGGGCCAGGCTGAAAACATGTTTATTCTATGAAGGGGCTAACTCCTTGTATATGAAGGGGCTCACTCCTTGTATATATCCACACAGTAATGAGGTCCCTAAGGATTTTAACCCTTTTAAAATATCTGATTCCTTTTTAGAAAAAGGTAAAATATATGAGGTGACAAGGTTGTCATCAGTTTGTTTGCTTCAAAAAGCCTTGGACCAGGGTGAGAACGTGTTTATTCTATGGAGAAGTTCACGCCCTGTATATATCCACAAAGAAGTGAGTGGTCCAAAGGACTTTAACCCTTTTAAAATACTAGTTAATTAATCAGAAATGTAAGAATATATGAGATGGCAACGTTGGCACCAGTTTGTTTGCTACAAAAAGCGTTGGGCCAGGCTGAGAACATATTTATCCTATGAAGGGGCTCACTCCCTGTACATATCCACACAAAATACCAGTTATTTATTTAGAAAAGGTCAAATATATGAAGTGGCAAGGTTTATCCTATGCAGGGCTTCACTCTGTGTATGTGTCCACGCAGAAATTAATGGCCCAAAGGATTTTAACCCTTTTAAAATACCAGTTACTTATTCAGAAGAGGTAAAATATAAGAAGTTTATATTAATGAGATAGGTATAGAACTGCCTTATTCATCAAATTATGGTGGTTCCATCTATAACCCATACACTCATATTCCTTAGGGGAGTGCAGGGGGTGCCCTAGTAGTTGGTATGCAGTGTAATCCCAAAGAAAAAAGAAAACCACTATTTGGCACACACTTAAACACATAGGTAGATCCGCAGTAAGGGAGACAAAAATATAAAACAACGTTTACTGTCAAATATTAAAATACAAATATTGGAGCATCTGGATTAAACACACTACGATTGTCTATTTCAAAATAAGACAATAATCGTTGAGGCTCTAAGTTTGCAAAATTAAGCAGATTCCAACACTGTCAGAGGCCCATTGTAAGATGTCCACCGAGATAGCAAAAGATCAGTAAAAAACTACTGACTATGATTTGGTGCTACCCACATAGGTGGGTGAAGGGTGGGGCTTATCAGACTATCTCTTGGTAGGCAGCTGCTTACAATAATTGTAAAAACGATACGGGCTTGCAGTGACTAAGGAACGGAATTACCTGTATATCAACCACAGAGAGCACACAAATAAAGTATAACCATGTCCAGATTACTCAGAGACAGGCGAACGCCTAACGCACATTTCACCTGGGCTTTCTTAAAGCCTCAACGATTTGACAGTAAAAGTTAAGTTGTATTTATTTTTTTGCTCCCTTTATGCAGATCTACCTATGTGTTTAAGTGTGTGCCAAATAGGGGTTTTCTTTTTTCGGGGGATTACAAAATATATAAAGTGACAAGGTTGTCACCAATTTATTTGCCATAAAGAGCGTTGGGCAAGGACGTTAACATGTCTGTTGTATGATGGGTTCACACCCTGTATATATCCACATATAAATGAGTGGCCCACAGGATTTTAACCCATTTAAAATATCAGTTACTCAAAATAATGCTATGTTTGCCATCTGTTTATTGCGATAGAGATGATTTTTTTTTTATAAAATGTAATTTTCTTTAGGTTTTTGGAAAGTGTATTATTTTATTTAAAATGCTTGATATCTTTATTTTGTAAATTGCAATCAGTTGCAGAATAAGAAGCTGACTAAATAAGAAGACAACTTTAGCCTTGTACATTTTGCAGCTTTCTTGTTCTTAATGCTCATTCACAGTGGGTACCTAGTTATAAATGACAGCATAAACCACTGTGAATGAACATTAAAGGGTACGGAAGCCCAGAGAGGCCATGCATTTTTATTTATTTTTTATCTTGTTATCTCAAAACAACAACTTGTTATTCTCAAAATAACAAGTTGTTTTCTCGAGATAACAAGTTGTTTTTTTCTAAATAACAACATTGTTTTCTCACGGTAACAAGTTGTTTTTTTCAAAATAACAAAATAGTTTTCTCAAGATAGCAAGCTGGTTTTCAGAATAACAAAATTGTTTTCTCGCGATAACAAGTTGTTTTTCAGAATAACAAAATTGTTTTCTCGCGATAACAAGTTGTTTTTTAAAAATAACAAAATTGTTTTCTCAAGGTAACAAGTTGTTTTTTTTCAAAATAACAAGTTGTTTGCCAATATTTTTTTTTACTCTCAGATTGATACATTTGCCTGGCTAGATTTCAGTCAGGAAGTGTTGAGGGAGCATAAAGATTGCAAGGGAAAACAGCTTTCCAAGCTGTCACAGGAGCCTGCAACCTTCTACCTAATTTTCCTAGCAGTGTAGTGTGCTCACCAGCAACTTTTTATCTCTAGAAAACAATTTTGTTATTTTTAAATAACAACTTGCTATAGAGAAAAACAATTTTGTTATCTCGAGAAAACAACTTGTTATCTTGAGAAAACAATTTTGTTATTTTGAAAAACCAACTTGTTACCGTGAGAAAACAATGTTGTTATTTAGAAGAAAAAAAAACACAACTTGTTATCTCGAGAAAACAACTTGTTATTTTGAGAAATAACTTGTTATTTTGAGATAACAAGATAAAAAATAAATAAAAATGCATGGCCTCTCTGGGCTTCCGTAAATTTTCTTCATTCTCTTGTTATTATTTGCAGAAAAGCATATCTAGATAGGCTCAGTAGCTGCTGATTGGTGGCTGCACATAGATGCCTCGTGTTAGTGGTTCACTCATGTGCATTGCTATTTATTCAACAAAGGATATCTAATAATTGAAGCAAATTAGATAATAGAAGTAAATGGTAACATTGTTTAAAATTGTATTCTCTTTCTGAATCATGAAACAAAATGTTGGGTTTAGTGTCCCTTTAAGAACAAGAAAGCTGCAAAATGTTTCGTTTTCAGAATGATTGTCTATATGATTTGTTACATTAAAGTTGATTTAAAAAAAAAAAGCAAAGAAAAAACAAGCTTTGAGTGGAGGTCACATGTTTCCTGTCTAGAGTGGAGCTCCTGTCTGCAGCCAGACCCTTCACTTTACTTCTGGTAAATGAACTGCATCATCCAATAGGAGGCACAGGCAGACTACACAATCACAGACACAGAGAGGAACAGCCAATCAAAGCCTCTGACTCTTAAAGTGAAAGTAAATTTGGTACAGTTTGAACACACTACCTCATTGTCTCTATGTACAATAACAAAATCACTATATTTTTTTCTAATAAAACTATGGATTTCGGCATTTGTTTTATTACATTATAATTGTACCGTTTTCCTGTGGACTCCTCCCATCTTCTACTTCCTTTATTCTTAAGTTTTTACGTATAGAGCGGTCCCACCTGCTCTATACGTATCAGAGATGCACATTCACAAGGACTCCTACCATTGCGCATGCATGATTTAACGATTGTAACGGCAATGCGCATGCGATTCTCACTCCAGCCGGTCTCCAAAGCGCATGCGTCTATCTGACTTCGCAACATAGTAATGAATGACTAACAATATTGTATTCATTCATTACTATGCGATTTGACAAAGAGAGAAGCAGCAGCGTTTCTGACCTAGACGAACCGTCTTCAAATAGCACATCTATATCCCGATTGAAGTTTATGCCCATTCAGTCAAAAATGATCTGCGCATGCGCGAATCGGCCACGCGCATTCAACTAGAAAGTAAACATATTAGATGTAACGCATGCGCAGATCCAACAATAGGGCGATGACGTTGTTTCATGGCCGCCTAACGGCAGACACAAAAACGTGATCAGGAAGTAAGAAGCAGAGCCAAAAACGGGTTGTATTTATCGACGGCAATATTATTATTTTATATCAGGTAAAACTTAATTTGCACAAAAGTAACAAAAATTTGATGAATGAAACTCCTATTGATTTTAAAGCTAACATGTAATTACGGTTAGCAACCTTTGAATGCAGAGATGGATCTGTGTTTGCAGTGAATAATAACTGTATAGCTGATATTGTATCATAGATTATTTATATTGCAGAGTTTTAATTATAACTTGCTTTTATGTACGCTACAGGCTGTGTATTACATTGCAATTGTTTTTCTCCTTTCATTATTATGACTAATGTTATGGTATTACTGCTTGAGATCAGTCACTCTTGCAATGGACCTGCGAAATGAATGATTACAAAACAAGCATCATTACTATGGTGTGACGGAGATATATACTTGGAGATATTGACTGATAAATGTGCTCAGTACTGCTGTCTTATCAGATATACTTGACCCACCTGAAGTTAGACACTTTTTCGTTATTCATTATTCAACATCTTATGGGGATTTCCATGTTCAATAAAAACAAAGAAAAAAATGAAAAAGAAGCTTTGTGTCACGTAATGACTACTACCCAACCATACCCCTGACTGAGCATAACAAAAAAATAACAAAGTTACAAATCTAACTTGGGGATTAGACCCCTCAGTAGCCCCCTAAATGCACTGCCCCTATCCACTCTCATAGGTTATACATATATCATATAAGCACCTGCCCTACACAAACTAGGCTTTATGTCACTTAATGACTAATACACAAGTATACCCCATACTGAGCATAATCAAATGACACCAAAGTTAAGACCCTAACTTTGGGATAGGACCGCTCAAGAGCCCCCTGAATGCACTGCCCCTATTCACTCTTATAGGTGATAATGCAAATACAATACTATAAACATCTGCCCTATAAAAACTAGGCTATGTGTCACTTAGTGACTATTATCCAAGTAACCCCCAGAGAGAGCAGAATCTAATGACATAAAAGTTAGGACCCTAAATTGGGGATAGGGTCCGGCCAGAGCCCCCCAAATGGACTGACCCTATCCACTCTCAGAGGTGATACCCCATACTGAGCATAATCAAATGACACCAAAGTTAAGACCCTAACTTGGGGTTAGGACCCCTCAAGAGCAGCCTGAATGCACTGTTTCTATCCACTCTCATGGGTGATAATGTGAATAGATACATCATATAAGAACCTGCCCTATAAAAAGGCTTTTGTCACTTACTGACTACTACACAAGTATACCCCAGACTGAGTAGAATCGAATGACACTAAATTTAAGACCCTAACTTGGGAATAGGACCCCTCAAAAGTCCCCTGAATGCACTGCTCCCATCCACTCTCATAGGTGCCCTATAAAAACTAGGCTTTGTGTCACTTAGTGACTACTATCCTGATAAACCCCAGAGAGAGCTGAGTCCATTGACATCAAAGTTAGAATTTGCATTATCACTTAATAGAGTGGATAGGATCTGTGCATTCAGGGTACTCTTGAGGGGTTTTATCCCCAAGTTAGGTTCTTAACTTTGGTGTCATTGGATTCTGCTCAGTCTGGGATATAATTGGGAAGTAGTCATTAAAGGGACATTCCAGCCAAAATAGTAATCCACATGGATGCATTTCAGTTTTGAATACAAGCATTTTTGTAATATACATATATTAGCAAAAATGCTTCTAATAAAAGCTATAGCTGTTTCAAATGTGTATTTAAGTATGCACCGTGCACCAGCATTTTAAACACAACACTTGCTCATAGAGCCTAAAGTGCTTGTACCATCTGGTAATGACTTAATTTGTTAATTGCTGACACAATACGGGCCCCACTGGTGCTCTGAGCAGCTGCAGTATTAAAAATGTTGGTGCACTGAGAATATATAGCTATGATTCACATGCACGTGCAGAAGAAAATGCTAACACTAAAACAGTGACACCTTTTACTATAAGCATTTTGGCTAATACATGTATATTGCAAATATCTTTCTATTCAAAGATGTAATTCATCTATGTGCATTTAAATTTTGACTGGAATATCCCTTTAAGTGACACAAAGCCTAGTTTTTATGGTGCAGATGTTTATATGATCTATGTATCACCTATGAGAGTGGATAGGGGCAGTGCATTCAGGGGGCTCTTGAGGGGTCCTATCCCCAAGTTAGGGTCTTAACTTTGGTGTCATTGGATTCTGCTCAGTGTTGGGTTTAATTGGGTAGTAGTCACTCATTGATACAAAGCCTAGTTTTCAAAGGCAGATGTTTATATAATGTATGCATTTGCATTATCACCTATGAGAGTGGATAGGGGCAGTGCATTCAGGGGGCTTTCAAGGGTTGCTATCCCCAAGTAAGGGTCTTAACTATAGTGTCATTCGATTTTACTCAGTTTGGGGCATACTTTAGTAGTTGTGACTAATTGACACAAAGCCTAGTTGTTATAGGGCAGCAGTGGCGTCACTAGGGTTGGTGTCACCCGGTGCGGTAAGTTATGGTGTCACCCCCCCCCCAGAAAGCAGACACACACAAAAACACAGGCACATACACATACAAACACTCAGGCACACTTAAACACACACTCAGATGCACACACAAACACTCGGAAACACACTCAGACACACACACAAAAACACACACACAAAAACACTGAGACACACACACACAAAAACACTGAGACACACACACACACACAAAAACTCAGACACACACACACAAAAACTCAGACACACACATACAAAATATGTAAACTGCACTGCATTAATTATAAAGCTCATGCCTAGAGCTGCTCCACTCTAAAATAAACCACTAAAGAAAAGGTTTAGGTGCGCAAACTATGAAAATTCTGCTCTCTGACTCTGTTCCAAGTCTGTCAGTGCACAACCCCGGGCCGCATACCTACCGCTTCTTATGGCCAATCACCTCTGCACTCTGCCCACCCCCGGACCCCCGCCTGCCCTCCCCTCCTACCTCTTCAGTGTGCACTTAGTGTACCGTGACCGTAACGGTCTGGTGGGCATCATACGTGGCTCCTTCACTTTAGAGACTGTCAGACAGTCATGCGGTCAGGTGCCAGGCATCCCCCTCATGATTTCCCAGTTCCCGTTTAGAGAGACGGCACAGCAGTGAGTGACTCCACTGCTCCACACATCACTGAGCAGTGAGCACAGATAGGCAGGCAGGTTTAGGCTAGCAGTCCCCAGTCCCATTAATGTTCACAAATGCCTGCCCCTCTAATAAAAAAAATCTATGCATCTCTACATGTATTTCTTTGAATTTCAATAGTAGTAGTGACTAATTGACACAAAGCCTAGTTTTTATAGGGCAGGTGTTTATATGATGTATGTATTTGCATTATCATCTATTAGAGTGGATAGGGGAAGTGCATTTAGGGGGCTCTTGCGGGGTCCTATCCCCAAGTTAAGGTCTTAACTTTGGTGTCATTGAATTCTGCTCAGTGTTGGGTATAATTGGGTAGTAGACATTAAGTGACACAAAACCTAGTTTGTATAGGGCAGAATGATGTTTATACGATGTGTGCATTTGCATTATAATCTATAAGACTGGATTGGGGCAGTGCATTTAGGTGGCTCTTGAGGGGTCCTATCCTCAAGTTAGGGTCTTCACTTTGGTTTCATTTGATTCTACTCAGTGTTGGGTATAATTGGGTAGTAGTCATAAAGTGACACAAAGCCTAGTTTTTATAAGGCAGATGTTTATATGATGTATGTATCACCTATGAGAGTGGATAGGGGCAGTGCATTGAGGAGGCTTTTGAGGGGTCCTATCCCCAAGTTAGGGTCTTAACTTTGGTGTTATTTGATTCTGCTCAGTGTTGGGTATACTTCGGTAGTAGTCATTAAGTGACACAAAGCCTAGTTTTTATAAGGCAGATGTTTATATTATGTATGTATCACCTATGAGAGTGGATAGGGACAGTGCATTCAAGGGGCTCTTGAGCGGTCCTATCCCCAAGTTAGGGTCTTAACTTTGATATCATTTGATTATGCTCAGTATGAGGTATACTTGTGTAGTAGTCACTAAGTGACACAAACCTAGTTTTTGTAGGGCAGGTGCTTATATGATCTATGTATCACCTCTGAGAGTGGATAGGGGCAGTGCATTTAGGGGGCTCTGGCGGGGTCCTATCCCCAAGTTAGGGTCCTAACTTTGATGTCATTGGATTCTGCTCTCTCTAGGCGTTACTTGGATAATAGTCACTAAGTTACACAAAGCCTAGTTTTTATAGGGCAGATGTTTATATGATGTATGTATTTGCATTATCACCTATGAGAGTGGATAGGGGCAGTGCATTTAAGGGGCTCTTGAGCGAGCCTATCCCCAAGTTAGGGTCTTAACTTTGGTGTCATTTGATTATGCTCAGTATGGGGTATACTTGTGTAGTAGCCACTAAATGAAACAAAGCCTAGTTTTTATAGGGCAGGTGCTTATATGATCTATGTATCTATCACAAACAAGGACAAGGTACATATAACAATTACATAATGCTGTATACAAATGTGATCATATTCCGAGTCCATTTAGGTGGTATTGGCCATTCCTCGGTCACCCCGAGTCCATATCGTTCAGAGTCCAAGCCTTTTAATTTCTGTGAAGGTTAGATTCATATTATGTTTCTAATGTCCTTGTACCTTCATACCTACAAGCCAGGGTGACCAGGAGAATGTACATGGAGGTAGTAAATGAAATCCAATACAACAATAAAACTTAAACAGTTAACAAAATAACAAATTACCAATTTATGCCATTCAGTTCTCTCATAACATGCTATCACATTCCATTTTTAAACATGTTTATACATATATATATATATATATTTTCACTCTGTCCTTACAGGGGTCTGAAAAGATTAGATGCTAGTCTCCCAACATAATCTTATGTCATGGAATATGTTTAATTTGTTGGTCTTGAGGTATCCATATTCCTCCAGAACCATGATATTTTCCATTAAATGGATCCACATCCCCCTAGTTGGTATGTGAGGGGACCTCCAATGGGAAGCTATAAGTGATCGGGCTGCATTCAGAGAGAACTGCATAATTTTTGTACGAAGTTGTTTTGGGAGGAGGTTCAATAAAGCTAAGGCAGGTCCAAGTGTGACATTGTAATCTGACCCCATCACAATTTTGAAGAAGGCCTCTATATCTGACCAAAATGGACGCAGTCTAGGGCACTGCCACCATATGTGGTATATGGTGCCCCTTTACTTTCTGGCAGGGTTCTATCCTCAAAGTTAGGGTCCTAACTTTGATGTAATTGGATTCTGCTCTCTGTCTGGGGGTTACTTGGATAATATTCACTAAGTGACACAAAGCCTAGTTTTTATAGGTCAGATGTTCATATGATGTATGTATTTACATTATCACCAATGAGAGTGGATAGGGGCAGTGCATTCAGGGGCTCTTGCGCGGTCCTATCCCCAAGTAAGGGTCTTAACTTTGGTGTCATTTGATTATGCTCAGTATGGGGTATACTTGTGTAGTAGGCACTAAGTGACATAAAGCCTAGTTTTTGTAGGGCAGGTGCTTATATGATCTATGTATCACCTATGAGATTGGATAGGGGCAGTGCATTTAGGGGGCTCTGGTGGGGTCCTATCCCCAAGTTAAGGTCCTAACTTTGATGTCATTGGATTCTGCTCTCTCTAGGCATTACTTTTATTTTAGTACTGGCAGACTTTCTGCTAGTACTTAAAGGACCAGTCAACACTGTAGATTTGCATAATCAATAAATGCAAGATAACAAGACAATGCAATAGCACTTAGTCTGAACTTCAAATGAGTAGTAGATTTTTTTTCTGACAATTTTAAAAGTTATGTCTTTTTCCACTCCCCCTGTACCATGTGACAGCCATCAGCCAATCACAAATGCATACACGTACCATGTGACAGCAATCAGCCATTCACAAATGCATACACACTTATTCTTGCACATGCTCAGTAGGAGCTGGTGACTCAAAAAGTGTAAATATAAAAAGACTGTGCACATTTAGTTAATGGAAGTAAATTGGAAAGTTGTTTAAAATAGCATGCTCTATCTGAATAATGAAAGTTTAATTTTGATTGAGTGTCCCTTTAAGATGTCGGGGACAATTGTAGGGTGGGGGAGGGAAGGGATCTGTTTGGGAGGGATCAGGGGGTCTGATGTGTCAGGTGGGAGGCTGATCTCTACACTAAAGCTAAAATTAACCCTGCAAGCTCCCTACAAACTTCCTAATTAACCCCTTCACTGCTAGCCATAATACACGTGTGATGCGCAGCAGCATTTAGCGGCCTTCTAATTACCAGAAAGCAACGCCAAAGTCATATATGTCTGCTATTTCTGAACAAAGGGGATCCCAGAGAAACATTTACAACCATTTGTGCCATAATTGCACAAGCTGTTTGTTAATAATTTCAGTGAGAAACCTAAAATTGCGAAAAAGTTAAGTTTTTTTTTAATTTGATCGCATTTGGCGGTGAAATGGTGGCATGAAATATACAAAAATGGGCCTAGATCAATACTTTGGGTTGTCTACTACACTACACTTAAGCTAAAATTAACTCTACAAGCTGCCTACATGCTCCCTAATTAACCCCTTCACTGCTGGGCATAAAACAAGTGTGGTGCACAGTGGCATTTAGCAGCCTTCTAATTACCAAAAAGCAACGCCAAAGCCATATAAGTCTGCTATTTCTGCACAAAGGGGATCCCAGAGAAGCATTTACAACCATTTATGCCATAATTGCATAAGTTGTTTGTAAATAATTTCTGTGAGAAACCTAAAGTTTGTGAAAAAGTGAACAATTTTTTTTTATTTGATCGCATTTGGTGGTGAAATGGTGGCATGAAATATACCAAAATGGGCCTAGATCAATACTTTGGGTTGTCTACTACACTACACTTAAGCTAAAATTAACTCTACAAGCTGCCTACATGCTCCCTAATTAACCCCTTCACTGCTGGGCATAAAACAAGTGTGGTGCACAGTGGCATTTAGCAGCCTTCTAATTACCAAAAAGCAACGCCAAAGCCATATAAGTCTGCTATTTCTGCACAAAGGGGATCCCAGAGAAGCATTTACAACCATTTATGCCATAATTGCATAAGTTGTTTGTAAATAATTTCTGTGAGAAACCTAAAGTTTGTGAAAAAGTGAACAATTTTTTTTTATTTGATCGCATTTGGTGGTGAAATGGTGGCATGAAATATACCAAAATGGGCCTAGATCAATACTTTGGGTTGTCTACTACACTACACTTAAGCTAAAATTAACTCTATAAGCTGCCTACATGCTCCCTAATTAACCCCTTCACTGCTGGGCATAAAACACGTGTGGTGCGCAGTGGCATTTAGCAGCCTTCTAATTACCAAAAAGCAGCGCCAAAGCCATATAAGTCTACTATAATGGCATGTCTGGCACACAGTGTTGGGGCAAGGGTCCATCTGACCACTGATACCTGGTCTGCAAAGCATGGTCAGGGCAGGTATATCACCTACACTGTGCACTGTGAAGCGGGCGTAACCCTTACACTACCTGATCGATACAACATCATACCTGATGTTTTAAAGCACGTTATTCCAAACAATTTATGCCCTTTATGGATTAAAACCAGACTCTGCATCAACTATGTAATTTTCCATGGGAGTTTTGCCATGGATCCCCCTCCGGCATGCCACAGTCCAGGTGTTAGTCCCCTTGAAACAACTTTTCCATCACTATTGTGGCCAGAAAGAGTCCCTGTGGGTTTTAAAATTCTCCTGCCTATTGAAGTCTATGGCGGTTCGCGACATCATTAGGGCTTAACTTTGGTGTAATTTGATTATGCTCAGTATGGGGTACACTTGTGTAGTAGTCACTAAGTGACACAAAGCCTAGTTTTTGTAGGACAGGTGCTTATATGATCTATGTATCACCTATGAGAGTGGATAGGGGCAGTGCATTTAGGGTGCTCTGATGGGGTCTTATCCCCAAGTTAAGGTCCTAACTTTGATGTCATTGAATTCTGCTCTCTCTAGGCATTACTTTGATAATAGTCACTAAGTGACACAAAGCCTAGCTTTTATAGGGCAGATGTTTATATGAATGGATATATTTGCATTATCACCTATAAGAGTGGATAGGGGCAGTGCATTCAGGGGGCTCTTGAGCGGACCTATCCCCAAGTAAGGGTCTTAACTTTGGTGTCATTTGATTATGCTCAGTATGGGGTATACTTGTGTAGTAGTGTCTAAGTGACACAAAGCCTAGTTTTTGTAGGGCAAGTGCTTATATGATCTATGTAACACCTATGAGAGTGGATAGGGGCAGTGCATTTAGGGGGTTCTGGCGGTGTCCTATTCCCAAGTTAGGGTCCTAACTTTGATGTCACTGGTTTCATCTCTCTCTGGGGGTTACTTGGATAATAGACACTAAGTGACACAAAGCCTAGTTTTTATAGGATAGATTCTTATATGATATTTGTATTTGCATTATCACCTATGAGAGTGGATAGGGGCAGTGAATTCAGGGGGCTACTGAGGGGTCTAATCCCCTAGTTAGATTTGTAACTTTGACATCATTTTGTTATGCTTAATAAGGGGTATGGTTAGGTAGTAGTTATTAAGTTACACACAGCTTATTTTTTATATTTTTTTCTTTGTTTTTATTTAACATGGAAATCCCCATAAGATTTTGAATAACGAATAACGAAAAAGTGTCTAACTTCAGGTGGGTATATACTTGGTTACTCACTTTTAGGTCAAATAAAGATAGCAAAATAATGTTTTTTTTTTTTTTTTTAATAGGAGTAAATTAAATAGTTGCTTAAAATTGCATGTTCTATCTGAATCATGAAAGAAAAAAAATGGGTTTAGTGTCCCTTTAAGGTCACAAGTCAAATTCCTTTGGATAATATCACAGCTAAAACTTTGTTACTCACAAGGCTGAAGTTAACTTCTTATTCGGCCAGCTTCTTATTTGCTGAAGTTGGCTTCTTATTCAGCCAGCTTCTTATTGATCAACTGATTACAATCAGCCAAATAATGATGTAGAAATACAATATCTACAATTATTTTTATTTAAATAAAATAATAGACTTTCCCAAAACCAATACAAATACATGTTATATTGCAATAAACAGATGGTAAACATTGCACAATTTTGGTTATGTTTTGAATAAGTAACTTGTATATTGAAAGGGTTGAAATCCTTTGGGCCACTGGTTTATGTAAGGATATATAGATGGTGGAAGCCCCTTCACAGAATCCACATATTTTCAGACTGGCCCAACGCTATTTATGGCAAATAAACTGGTGCCAACTTGGCACTTCATATATTTAACATTTTCTGAATAAGTAACTGGTATTTTGAAAGGGTTTAAATCCTTTGGGCCACTCATTTCTGTGGGTATATATACGGGGCGTGAGCCCCTTCATACAATACACATTTTCAGACTGGCCCAATGCCTTTTTGTAGCAAATAAACTGGTGCCAACCTTGCCACTTCATATATTTTGAATTTTCTGAATTAGTAACTGGTATTTTGAAACGGTTAAAATCCTTTGGGCCACTCATTTACGTGTGGATATATACAGGGCTTGAGCCCCTTCATAGGATAGACCTGTTCTCAGCCTGGCCAAACGGTTTTTATGGTAAGTAAACTGGTGCCAATCTTGACACTTAATATATTTACCCTTTTCTGAAAAGTAGTATTTTAAAAGGGTTAAAATACTTTGGCCCACTCATTTCTGTGTGGATATATACAGGGTGTGAGCCCCTTCATACAATCCACATGTTTTCAGACTGGTCCAACGGTTTCTATAGCAAACAAACTGGTGTCAACCTTGCCACTTCATATATTTTAAATTTTCTGAAAAAGTAACTGGTATTTTAAAAGGGTTAAAATAATTTGGGCCGGGGGGCGGAGCCAAGCTCCGGCAAGAATGGCTGCTTGACAGAGAAGCTCCGTACATGGATGATCAACTTGAGCCTAAAGCACGCATTCGCTACACTTAAGTAAGATGAAAAGTTGGGAGGTGAACCACTAAAACCATCAACTATATGGAGACACCGACTTTGCAGATATAAAGGGGCAACATTCCTATAATCAATCTGCACTAATAGGCTGAACATCGCAGGGCCAAAACTAAACACCAGTGATTTCTAACTATGCCACAGCATCACGGCCCAGCGTTACCAGCTCAACAGAGAACAATAAAGATTCTACATGCATGCAAGAAAGGAGAACTTTCCGTTCTAACATCTATAGCGGCATATTCACATTGACACAACCAGCATGGTGACTTATTTGGCATTTATGGAGGAGCTGCACTGCTTGCTCGACAGACGTCATGCTACACTTGCAGAGACACTGTGCAGGTCTTTTAATTGCGAGGACGCCCAGACTGCTGCGCGTAAGATTCCCCTTGATTGTGCTATGGTGGAGTGTGAGAACAGTGGAGCACTGGGGGGGCCCCGGCGCTCACTGCACATTTCCCTGGGATCCCAGAGTGACTTAATGGTTGGGGAAATGCATCCTAAATTGTGGAGCAGCGAAACGGCAACTCAGATTAGGCATGGCCTCCGTTTCACTTACCTACCACATCCCGTGCTAGCTCAGATGTCCGGGCTCCCTAAACCAGGGAAGATCCTGGGAGGAGGTCATGCTTTACATCCAAGTTATTTCTGGCTGCTGTCCCGGTGTACACTGCCATCCGTTCAGCAACCCAGCTACCACTACCGCTATGTACATTTACTGAATCTGCAGTGGGACCCTGGAGGTATACCTTTAGCATCGGGAAGACAGTACCCTAGTGCCTGTATTGGTGTGGGGTAAAGATGGCACAGAACCATAAGGACAGTCTCTTGCAACTTTAGTGATTATTATTATTCACTAGCTATAAAGGCTTACTGTTGTTTGAAGCCCGTAGTTTGGGTATTTATACAATTTTATTAATGTTTAGCTCTTTCGGTAGGCCTGTTTATTATATGCACTCTCACTGTGGTATTTAGAGACTGCCTGCTCTCTCACTGGCTATTAAAATGGATGTCATGTTTTTTGAGATATTACCTGCATGAGTACAATGCATCGGCTCTGACACATATCTAGTTCCTTTAGGATCCTTAAAGTCGAAAAAGTGTAGCCCTTTCATCTTTAAAATGTATTTACATTAAACTATAAGAGATGGAGGGGGTATAGTATAATATATATTAATTTATCTATAGTACAACATATTTTTCCAAGCGAAATGTCCAACTTGATGACTATTGTAGAAACCATGTGTATTATATACTTCCCTACCACTAACACATTGGCATTGGACAATTCATATACACTCTGCTTATTCTTCCCCAAACCCCACATGTGCTAATTATACCCCCTTATAGGATTGACATTAAATTAAGTATTGCAATATAGTTCTATTTTTTAAAGGGGGTTATGTCAAGTAATAATGATTTAGTCTAGTATTATTGAGATACTGCTCCCATGTCTACCCACACCTAAAACCTAGTTTGATGTTTTGCTAGAACTGCTCCACTTAGAGTTTATACTAAGTTTTTATACTTTCATTTGTATTGGTTTCGATGATGGATCTATTCCCAAACATAACTCCAATATAGAACTGTAGTTCCAAAATATAAGTTACTCTATGCCTTTAGAGGATTCTGTATTTAATAATTTAACACTAGGATCTACCCAATTTTTGTTGCAGCTGATTTTCCTGTCGCTGGGTATAGGGCCCATGCCTGAGTGATAGAATCCAGTTGTATAAGATGGTAGAACTCAACTCCTCATCTTGTAAGGTTTTAGTACACCCAGACCCCTGTTTTAGTCTTTCCAGTTCTATTATATGAAAAACAATTGTATAAACGTCATTATTAAGTAAACTGAGATAACTGTATCTACAGTTACTGGGAAAAACATAATGTAATATACACTAATTCTCTGGGTTGCAGTGTTGGTGTATGGTTATATTTTCCTCCCTGCTATGTTCTAAAAGTTTACATATAGGCCTCTATTTATCAAGCTGTCTACTTACCTGCATTCGACGGCCCCAATACGCTCGCCTAAGTTCGCCTAACATAGCCACTGCGGACCTGAATACGTTCCCCAAATTTATCAAGAAAGCTGTCAAAAAGCCGCGCACCAAGTACGGTGCGATGAGCAGTGGACTGTTGTTAACTAACAGTCATTGATCTTGCTGCTCTTCGGCTTATTCGCAGCTTTCTTGCTATACTGTCACTAAGCACCCACACTATACTATACAGTTTTACCCCCTAAACCGCCGCTCCCAGAGCCCCCCGCAACTAAATAAAGTTATTAACCCCTAAACTGGGGCTCCCGGACCCCGCCGCAACTATAATAAATATATTAACCCTTAAACCGCCGCTCCCGGACCCCACCGCCACCTACATTATAACTATTAACCCCTAATCTGCCGCCCCCTATACAGCCGCCACCTACATAAAGTTATTAACCCCTATCCTGCCGATCCCGGACCCCGCCGCAACTAAATAAAATGTTTAACCCCTAAACCGCCGCTCCCGGAGCCCGCCGCCACCTACATTATACATATTAACCCCTATCCTGCCCCCCCTACACCGTTGCCACTATAATAAAGTTATTAACCCCTAAACCTAAGTCTAACCCTAACACCCCCTAACTTAAATATAATTTAAATACATCTAAATAAGTTATTCCTATTTAAAACTAAATACTTACCTATAAAATAAACCCTAAGATAGCTACAATATAATTAATAATTACATTGTAGCTATTTTAGGATTTATTTTTATTTTACAGGCAACTTTGTATTTTTTTTAACTAGGTACAATAGTTATTAAATAGTTATTAACTATTTAATAACTACCTAGTTAAAATAAAGACAAATTTACCTGTAAAATAAAACCTAACCTAAGTTACAATTACACCTAACACTACACTATAATTAAAATAATTAAATAAATTAACTACAATTAAATAAAACTAACTAAAGTGCAAAAAAACCACTAAATTACAGGAAAAATAAATAAATTACAAGAATTTTAAACTAATTACACCTAATCTAATCCCCCCAATAAAATAAAAAAGCCCCGCAAAATAATAAAATTCCCTACCCTATATTAAATTACAAATAGCCCTTAAAAGGGCTTTTTACGGGGCATTGCCCCAAAGTAATCAGCTCTTTTACCTGTAAAAAAAGAAATACAACCCCCCCAACATTAAAACCCACCACCCACACACCCAACCCTACTCTAAAACTCACCCAAACCCCCCTTAAAAAACCTAACACTAACCCCCTGAAGATCACCTTACCTTGAGCCGTCTTCACCCAGCCGGGCACAAGTGGACCTCCAAAGGGTCAGAAGTCTTGATCCGATCTGGGCAGAAGACTTCATCCAGACGGCATCTTCTATCTTCATCCATCCGGAGCGGAGCGGGTCCATCTTCAATCCATCCGACGCGGAGCATCCTCTTCCATCGACGTCCTAACGAAGAATGAAGGTTCCTTTAAATGACGTCATCCAATGGCGTCCCTTGAATTCCGATTGGCTGATAGGATTCTATCAGCCAATCGGAATTAAGGTAGGAAAAATCCTATTGGCTGATGCAATCAGCCAATAGGATTGAAGTTCAATCCTATTGGCTGATCCAATCAGCCAATCGGATTGAGCTTGCATTCTATTGGCTGTTCCAATCAGCCAATAGAATGCAAGCTCAATCCTATTGGCTGATTGCATCAGCCAATAGGATTTTTCCTACCTTAATTCCGATTGGCTGATAGGATTCTATCAGCCAATCGGAATTAAGGTAGGAAAAATCCTATTGGCTGACGCCATCTTGGATGACGTCATTTAAAGGAACCTTCATTCTTCGTTAGGACGTCGATGGAAGAGGATGCTCCGCCTCAGATGGATTGAAGATGGACCCGCTCCGCTCCGTATGGATGAAGATAGAAGATACCGCCTGGATGAAGACTTCTGCCCGTCTGGAGGTCCTCTTCTGCCCGGATCGGATGAAGACTTCTGCCCCTCTGGAGGTCCACTTGTGCCCGGCTGGGTGAAGACGGCTCAAGGTAGGGTGATTTTCAGGGGGTTAGTGTTAGTTTTTTTTAAGGGGGGATTGGGTGGGTTTTAGAGTAGGGTTGGGTGTGTAGGTGATGGGTTTTAATGTTGGGGGCATTGTATTTTTTTTTACAGGTAAAAGAGCTGATTACTTTGGGGCAATGTCCCGCAAAAGGCCCTTTTAAGGGCTATTTGTAATTTAGTTTAGGGTAGGGAATTTTATTATTTTGGGGGGCTTTTTATTTTATTAGGTGGATTAGATTAGGTGTAATTAGTTTAAAATTCTTGTAATTATATTTTTTATTTTCTGTAATTTAGTGTTTGTTGTTTTTTGTACTTTAGTTAATTTTATTTAATTGTAATTAGTTTTATTTAATTGTAGTTAATTTATTTAATTAGTTTAATGATAGTGTAGTGTTAGGTGTAATTGTAACCTAGGTTAGGATTTATTTTACAGGTACTTTTGTATTTATTTTAGCTAGGTAGTTAGTAAATAGTTAATAACTATTTAGAAACTATTCTACATAGTTAAAATAAATACAAAGTTGCCTGTAAAATAAAAATAAATCCTGAGATAGCTACAATGTAACTATTAGTTATATTGTAGCTATCTTAGGGTTTATTTTATAGGTAAGTATTTAGTTTTAATTAGGAATTATTTATTTAATGATAGTAATATTTATTTTGTTTTATTTAAATTATATTTAAGTTAGTGGGTGTTAGGTTTAGGGTTAGACTTAGGTTTAGGGGTTAATATGTTTATTATAGTGGCGGCGGTGTAGGGGGGCAGATTAGGGGTTAATAAGTATAATGTAGGTGGCAGTGGGCTCCGGGAGCGGCGGTTTAGGGGTTAAACAGCTTATTTAGTTGAGGCGGGGTCCGGGAGCGGCAGGATAGGGGTTAATAACTTTATGTAGGTGGTGGTAGTATAGGGGGCGGCAGATTAGGGGTTAATAGGTATAATGTAGGTGGCGGCGGGGTCCAGGAGTGGCGGTTTAGGGGTTAATAAGTTTATTGAGTTGCGGCGGGGTCCGGGAGTGGCGGTTTATGGGTTAATAATAATAATGTAGGTGGCGGCGGTGTAGGGGGGGGCAGATTAGGGGTGTTTAGACCCGGGGTACATGTTAGGGTGTTAGGTGTAGACTTTTACCATAGGAATCAATGGGATATCGGGCAGCAGCGAACATGAGTTTTCGCTGCTGTCAGACTCCCATTGATTCCTATGGCATCCGCCGGATTGAAAACCAGGTACACTGGGCCGGAAAAGTGGCGAGCGTACCTGGTAGTTCTTTGATAACTACCAAAAGTAGTCAGATTGTGCCGAATTTGCGTTCGGAACATCTGGAGTGACGTAACCATCGATCTGTGTCGGACTGAGTCCGGCGGATCGTATGTTACGTCACTATATTCTACTTTTGCCGGTCTGTAGGGTTTGATAACTACGGCGAGTCAGGCTCGCCACAAATACGCTGCGGAATTCCAGCGTATTTGCGGTTGACAGCTTGATAAATAGAGGCCATAGTAATGTTATATTTTTATACTAAGCTTGTCTGTTATTTGTATGTTATTGATTTACCTTGGAGTTATCATGCTATATTAAGGACGTGAGATTGTTGCTATTATTTACTGTGCCTTCTCACATAATGTCAGATAGTAGTCCTCTTATAGGCCACTAGGCATTCTCAGGGATAGCTAGAGGGAGGTATTTCTAATATTGAGATATGTTGAAGTGCATCAGACCCTCCTATCGTAGCCAGCTTTAACACCCTACACACTCATGCACCTCCGTAGCTACATATCTATAGCCAGACTCAATGTCTATAGGGATATTCCTTTTGCTAAAATGATCTACCTCCTAGAAAGAGCCATACTATTTAAAAGTGTAACTGCAACTGATTCATGTATGTCCCCTTATATAAGCTATATTTACTTGAAGGGTATTGACACCTTAGCAGGATCTCTAACAATTAGAGTCCCACTTTAGAACTAAATTATATACAGCTGAATTGACTATATAATCTTGTACTGTATAGTATTATAGGTATTATGCACGCAAATTTCAGAACTCTGCTATCTACTGATATTTAAGTTTCTGGCTGCAGAAGACCTATCAGTTTATCTCCCAGAGGAGGTTAACCCTTTTCAACTCTCCTCTTAGCTATAGGAGCGTGTTTCTGTGCACACCGAACTTAACTAGGTATCTATAGGTTCCTATAACTAAAATAACTCAATTGGGGTCCTAAACTTCCCCATGAATAATTCACATCCAGGCTATGCACTGTCTAAAGGTCTAAGAATAACTATGCAACCTTCTAGCTTCCTCACTAAGACTAATTTTTCATTATATGCTTAATAAGACAAACTCCCAGAATTAAAATTTCTGGCATTATTTAAACTTACCTTTAATTCTGTCCCGCAATAACTTTGTTGCCTCAAAGTCTAATGGTATCTATATCTATTGGCATGGGTTAATCAAATGTAAATTCTCTCTAGTAAATCCTCTCTACTCCAGGCGTATAAGAGTACATTTTTTTTTAGCTCCTGCAATTCACCGCTCTTAAACCACCACCTCCCCCCTCACCCCCATGGAATGAACCTCCTAGATTAGAAGGACTACATATGCGGTTTCTCTTGTCCATACCGCAACCTCAACTACTCCCTTAGTATTTACTCTTACATAATACCATAGTGTTGACTCTACCTACATTACTTGCCAGCTGAGTCTATAATCTTTAAATATAGCTCAGTTGCCTTCTTTAAAGCTACTAGGATCAAGATAGAGCCTGTGATGAGAGTGGGAAGTGACGTCACTGGATGGGGGGCGGGGTTTATGTCCGTTTATTGTCTATGTCGCAGTTACTGAGTGAGATGTATTGTACCAGGTGTATACTTCCATGCTCTGCAATAAAATAGCGTTGTACCTTCTATGTTGTGTCCCGCATCTCATGACATGGTGTTAGAAGTACTTGCCTGCGCTTCTGTTTCCTGATTAGCGACGATTTCAAAGTTTACCCACCTGAACCTTTTGATTTCTCTCAGCCTGCAGCTTGGCCCACATGGCATCAGCAGTTTCAACGCTTCAGGATTGCTTCCAAGCTGGACAAGGAGAGTGGTGAAGTACAAGTTAATTCTCTTTTATACTCTATGGGGAAAGATGTGGAGCCAGTGTTCAATGCCTTTACTTTCCAAGAAGAGGAAGAATTTGACTTTGAAATAGTTATGAATAAACTCAGTGCCCACTTTGTGCCCAAAAGAAATGTGATTCATGAGAGGGCTTGTTTTCACAAACGTGCCCAGCGTGTGGGAGAATCTGTGGAGTCATTTGTGCGCAGCCTGTATGAACTAGCTGAATTCTGTTTGGTGTTGCTAAAGAGGAGCAAATCAGAGACAGAATAGTCATGGGAATTGCAGACACTGAAGTCTCACTGAAGCTACAGTTAGCGGCTGATTTAATATTGGATGGGGCTATTAGGATGGCCCGCCAGTGAACTGGTGAAAAAGCAAAGTGCTGATCTGAGGTCTGAGAGCATTGTATGAAGTGCAGCAGTTCAGGAGAGCTGCTAGTGAAAGGCACAGTGTGAGCGGTAGACCAAGGGCAACAGATAGGCCCAGAAGCGGATGGGCGCAGCATGCTCGCTGCACACAGTGCAACCGTGCCCATGATCAGAGTGTCATATGCCCTGCTAAAGACAAAAGATATAGAAAATGTAACCGAATGGGCTATTTTGAAGTGGTGTGTAAAACTGAATATATTAAGGAGATGCAGGTGGATAGCGACCATGAGGGTCAAGAAGTGTCCTTTGTAGGGTCTTTTGTTGAATGGCCTGGTTCAGAGGGAGATTGGAGGGTTACTCTTACTGTAATAGGAGCCAAAGTTTACTTTACGATTGACACAGGAGCAGACATCACTGTTATGTCCCTTGCAGCATTCATAAAACTGCCTCGACAGCCTCAGCTGGCGAAAGTTACAACAAAAGTCCATAGTCCAGGTGGCCGCATTGATTGTGCGGGGAAATTTCTTGCCAGCTGCGAGTACAACCATAGGAAATTCACCATGTGGGTGCATGTGATTAGAGGTCAGTGTGTTAACAACTTATTGAGCAGAATAGCAGCCTGTGGTTTGGGCCTAGTAGCCAGAGTGAATGAGATTTCAGAAGATATGTTTGGTGAATTGGGCCTACTGAATTGCAACCCAGTCCGAATATCACTTAAAAGTGACGCAGTCCCATACAGCATTACCACTCCCCGTAGAATTCCGTTCCCGCTCATGCCTCAAGTGCAGAAAGAACTTCTGTGTATGAAGAATATGGGAGTTATTGAAGAGGTTGTTGAAGCAACTGACTGGTATGCCCCCATTGTGCCTGTTGCAAAGAAAAACGGGAAGATACGCATCTGCATAGACTTGAAAGGGCTGAATGAGGCGGTGAAGAGAGAGAGAGATATGTGCTGCCGACACTTGAAGACATAGCTCCGAAATTGGCTGGTTCGAAGTTCTTCACTACACTGGATGCTTCCAGCGGCTTCTGGCAGATACCTCTAGATCCAAAGTGCCGCAAACTGACTACCTTCATTACACCGGTAGGTCGGTTTTGCTTCTGCAGACTCCCCTTCAGGATATCCTCTGCTCCTGAAATCTTTCAAAGAGAAATGAGTTCTCTCCTAAGAGACCACGTGGGCATGGCAGTCATCATGGACGACATCTTGGTGTATGGGTCTACATTGAAAGAACATGATCAGCGATTGAGCTGTGTGCTGCAGACCATTAGAGAGTCTGGGCTGAAGTTAAATAAGGAGAAATGCCATTTTAGGAAAGCTGAGTTACTTTGGGCATATCATCAATAGGGATGGCATCAAGCCGGACCCCAATAAAATCTGTGCTATTGAACAGATGAAAAGTCCTTCTGATGTACATGAGCTGAGACAAATATTGGGCCTTGTAAATTATGTGGGCAGGTTCTTTCCAGATTTATCCACAATACTACACCTGGGTTTGGGGACCTTCACAGGAAGAATCCTTTGTACAGGTCAAGTCCCTGCTGGAGTCTGCCCCAGTGTTGGGGTTCTATGACCCTTCCAAAAAGACTGTGGTTAGTGCTGATGCGAGCAGTTATGGGTTAGGGGCCACCCTCCTGCAGTTGAATGAGAACAAACTACAGCGCATTGCCTACTGTTCCCGTACACTGACGGCTGCTGAGTCGAAATGCGCACAAATTGAGAAAGAGTGTCTGGCTGCAGTTTGGGCCTGTGAGCGCTTTCAGCGTTACCTAGTGAGTTTAGAGAAATTTAGTCTAGAGACTGACCATAAACCGCTAGTCCCTCTAATCAACTCATATGATATTGACAAAACACCCCTAAGATGCCAGAGACTTCTAATGAGGCTGCTCAGGTTCAACGTTCAGGCAGTACATGTGCCGGGGAAACAGCTGGTTGTGGCAGATACACTTTCCAGGCTCCCGCTGGCTGCTGCTGAAGAATCTTCAACGGAATCATATGTGAAAGTGTATGTAGATTCAGTTCTGGCCTCCAAATCCATTTCTTGAGGGAAGCTAGAACAAATAAGAAAGGAGACATATTTAGATACAGACCTTCAAGAAGTTATAAAGTACATAAAATAAAGGTTGGCCCGAGAGTCGGGCAGCCTGGATGTCTTTAAGTTCTTACCAGTCAGAAAGGTTGCAGCTCATGGAGCTGGATGGGTTGGTGCTGTTCCAGGACCGCATTGTTATTCCTGTTAGCATGCGGCAGGAGATGTTAAACAGGATTCATGATGGCCACTTGGACATTACAAAGTGCAGAGAAAGGGCAGCTACGGCAGTATGGTGGCCTGGGATCAGTTCCGACATTGCAAGCCATTTGTCAAAATGTGCCTTTTGCTGGGAACGCCGGCGTACTCAGAAAAGGGAGCCCTTGATCTCTACTCCGCTGCCTGCAGGCCTGTGGCAGAAAATAGCTGCTGATTTGTGCGAACTGCACGGGAAAAAGTACCTATTCATGATTGACTACTATTCCAGGTATTTGAAGATTGCACCCTTGAATGAGATCACAAGTCAAGCCGTTATCACTCGTCTCAAGAGCTTGTTCGCCCGGTGGGGCATACCAATGGAGTTAGGGAGTGATAACGGAATGCAGTTTGCTTCCATGGAATTCAGTTCTTTCAGCAGTGAATATGATTTTGTCCATTCCACGTTGAGTCCACATTATCCGCAGGCCAATGGAATGGCTGAAAGGGCAGTTCAAACAACAAAGTTCATTTTGAAGCAATCTGAGCCGTACCTGGCCTTCTTGTCCTATAGTGCAACTCCCATTCAAGCCACGGGTTTTAGATCGGCACAGCTGATGCTAGGATTCACACCACCTTACCCTCTGTGGGTGTCTTCCAGCCAACTAACTCTATTCCTTGGGACGAGGCCCTTAGGAGGGATGAAGAGGCAAAAAGGGGCTATCGATTCTTCTACGACAGGAGACACTCTGTGAGGCCCTTGCAGGAGCTGAATGCGGGGCAAAGTGTCAGAATTAAACTGGATGATGAGAAGAAATGGAAGACGTCTGCTACGGTAATTGGACGCTCTCCAGAACCAAGGTCTTATGTAATCCTTACTGATGGAGGGACAGTCACACGTCGAAATTGAAAACATCTTCAGCCTGAGAGTTTGGAACTGGATGCCTCAGTACCACCGCCGGTGGGATAACCTGTTTTAAGAGGGGTGCCTTCCCCTCAGCAAGATCACAGCGGGGATAAGTCTTTGCCTCCAGCAGACTCTCAATCACCTTCTTCTGTATCAGAGGACAGTTCATGTAGAATGACATCAAGTGTTAGAGTGGTGAAACTTCCGGCCCGATATCGGGATTAGCACTAGTTAGAGCAGTGACCGGAAGTATGGGCAGAATAATCCCATGGTCACTGTGAACTAGGGTAGTCTACCCAGATGTTCAAGTCAGGATTTCATTCATGTTGTTTATACAGATATTCTCTTTAACTTGTTATTTGTTATATACTAAACTAAACTGTTGTTGTATGCTTCTTGTATACCTTGTTATTTGCTGTATTCAAATGAAAAAAAAATGTATGCTTTGTCCTTTGAAAAGGGGAAAGATGTGATGAGAGTGGGAAGTGACGTCACCAGATGAGGGCGTGGATTAGGTCCGTTATTGTCTATGTCGCAGTTACTGAGTGAGATGTATTGTACCTGGTGTATACTTCCATGCTCTGCAATAAAATAGTGTTGCACCTTCTATGCTGTGTCCTGCATCTCATGACACGGCCCATAAGTGTCCCAATGTGCCAGTTTGAAGGCTTCGCTACAGATTCTATTTATAATTAAGGGAGTTTATACTTTATCAGTACCAAGGAAGGTGATACTTACTCGTTCATATAAAGAAAAACTGAAGTTGATTTTAAATACTACTTTACTACAAATGCAGTATTACAGTATGAATATTTTTTTTTTCTTATATAACTGTTATATTTAATTGCCAGTTTGTATTATAATACATGCCCTTTAGCCGTACATTTCGCAATGTTATGTATTACAATGACCTTGTTGATTACTACCATCTGTTTTACGTTGGCAGTATATACGGCAATTTTGTACTGTCTTTATTTTTTTCAACCTCAATAAAAAAAAATATTAAAAAAATAATAATAATAATAATTTGGACCGCTCATTTCTGTGTGGATATAAACAGGTTCTGAGCCCCTTCATAGGATAGACATGTTCTCATCCTGGCCCAACCCAGCTTATGGCAAATAAACTGGTGCCAATCTTGCCACTTCATATATTTTACCTTTTTTGAATAAATAACTGGTATTTTGAAAGGGTTAAAAATCATTTGGGCCACTCATTTCTGTGTGGATATAAACAGGTCCTGAGTCTCTTCATAGGATAGACATGTTCTCAGCCTGTTTACACAAAGAACCAGTGGGCTACTGGAAAGTGTGTACTTACATAGCAGTCAACAACACTCAAATTAAATAAATACAATATCACCAGTGGAGGGAGGATTCATAATTAACTTCCGGAGTGAAGAGGTTAAAACTTAACTTTTATTAATTATACAAATTAAAAAAGATTTAGAACATAAAAACATAGTGACATGCCATCCTGTACTTCTCAATCACGGCTTGTGTGATCAATAGTAGTAAAATCTAATCACAGACTATGGATGTTGAGGGATACCGGCACTGTGATATCCACTGCTGGGGTGGGTGGTCTTACTAATGGTATATATTCCCAGGTTTAGGAAGTCTACTATCCACAATAATCGGCTTGCATGAAATAGGGCACCTACCACTCCCTAGGTCAGGAGGAGTAATAGATTCTATGCAATAAAGTTACAAAGTCAAATTAAAAAATTAGCTCTTATTAATATATACTGAATATCAGTAATGACCCAAAATAGCGGTCAGGGACCAGTAGAATTAATAAACATCAAAAGATAGATAGACCATAGGTACAATAAGTGGAGCTGGTATAGGTAGGTACCCTATATTATACTGATACATTAAATATATAATATTGAGTTTTTAATCTCATGGTAGGCCTATGTTGGCGAATTTGTATGGATCAAATATGTTAACCACTGAGGATGTACACAAAAAAATGATCTAGCTGTATAACAATTTAATCCGTGTAATATTTAAAAAAATATGTGGCAGAGCTCCCTAATTCGATATAACTAGCGAGCCAAACTGAATTCCATCTAACAGAGTCGTCCCAATATATAAGTGTTAGTGTCAATATTATGTTAAGGAGCACAAAGTTGTGGTGGTCACCCAAAATACACAGGTAATAGTTATATCACAAATTGTGTTATTATGACGTTATTAGGCACTAGACAGATATGCAAGGGAGGACAAGGCAGGACTCCGTAATTCAATATAGTAGGTGAACATTACTGGATAATAGTTATATCACAAGTAGTGTTATTGTAACGTTATTAGGCACTGGACAGGTACGTAAGGAAGAACAAGACAGGACTCCGTGATTCAATATAATTAATTAACGTTACTGGAGTCAGTCTAGCACAATTGTCTTCTAAAAGTGTCAGTTAGGAAATTTAAATGTGAAACAAAATAATATATTGTTCCCCAAAACGTACGGATACAAGTACTAATACAATAGATATTTGATAACGATATTTAGTACAGTACTTAAAAGGTCAGAGCAGGAGAGCACCGCTGGCAGTGCACCACTATATTGAAGGTAAAAGGTCCTGTATAAAGGGGATTATAATAGCCGTATATCAGGCTTCTATGTTAGGTGGCTAGTCGGCTAGATAGTGGGGAATGAATCCCAGGGAGACAATAAGTCGGTGCCAGTGATTATGCATGGACACACTCAAATCTTCAAATGTTTAATGATTATCCAGTGTATCGTCACACCGATAATCTGCTGACATGTAGGTATTCACAATGGAGTGGTTGAGGTGGCAAAGTAAGTGACCAAGCTATTACTACTAATAGATAGAACTATCACTACGGCGACACCTTTTCTCATCCAAATTCAAATTATCGTTAACAGCAAATTAACTATATAGATAGGAAGTACAGGAGGACTAACACTCGGCTAGATTACGAGTTTTGCGTTATGAGTGAAAAAGCCTCATAACGCTGCTTTTTCACTACCACTGCTATTACAAGTCTTGTCAGAATAGCTGTACCGCACACTTTTTTGGCCGTAACGCAACGTAACTACCGCACTTTTCAAAAAGTCCTTTTTCAATGGGACTTCCATAGCGCCGGTATTACGAGTTTTGCCTGGGAGGCCAAAAAAAGAGCGGTACACCTTATACTGATAAGATTTGTACCGCCATCTAAAGTCAGTCGTTTTACGTTACAAAGCTGTAGCATAAAACTAAAGTATTACAAAGTACACTAACACCCATAAACTACCTATTAACCCCTAAACCGAGGCCCTCCCGCATTGCAAATACTAAAATAAAATTATTAACCCCTAATCTGCCACTCCGGACATCGCCGCCACTAGAATAAACATATTAACCCCTAAACCGCCGCACTCCCGCATCGCAAACACTAGTTAAATATTATTAACCCCAAATCTGACGCCCCAACGTCACCGCCGCCACTATACTAAAGTTATTAACCCCTAAACCTAACCCTAAGTCTAACCCTAACACCCCTAACTTTAATATAATTAAAATAAATCTAAATACAAATTACTATCATTAACTAAATATTTCCTATTTAAACTAAATACTTACCTATAAAATAAACCCTAAGCTAGCTACAATATAACTAATAGTTACATTGTAGCTATCTTAGGTTTTATTTTTATTTCACAGCTAAGTTTTTATTTATTTTAACTAGGTAGACTAGTTAGTAAATAGTTATTAACTATTTACTAACTATCTAGTTAAAATAAATACAAATTTACCTGTAAAATAAAACCTAACCTGTCTTACACTAAGACCTAACATTACACTACAATTAAATAAATTACATTAATTAAATACAATTAACTAAATTACAAAAAAACAAACACTAAATTACACAAAATAAAAAAGCAATTATCAAATATTTAAACTAATTACACCTAATCTTATAGCCCTATCAAAATAAAAAAGCCTCCCCCCAAAATAAAAAAAAACCCTAGCCTAAACTAAACTGCCAATAGCTCTTAAAAGGGCCTTTTGCGGAGCATTGCCCCAAAGAAATCAGCTCTTTTACCTGTAAAAAAAAAATACAAACAACCCCCCAACAGTAAAACCCACCACCCACACAAACAAACCCCCCAAATAAAATCCTATCTAAAAAAACCTAAGCTCCCCATTGCCCTGAAAAGAGCATTTGGATGGGCATTGCCCTTAAACGGGCATTTAGCTCTTTTTCTTTGCCCAAACCCCTAATCTAAAAATAAAACCCACCCAATAAACCTTTAAAAAAAAACTAACACTAACCCCCGAAGATCCACTTACAGTTTTTGAAGACCGGACATCCATCCTCATCAAGCCGGGAGAAGGTTTTTTAGATAGGATTTTTTTATTTTTTTTTATTTTATTTTCAAAGCTTTATTTCGTCTTTTAAGAAAAACAAAAGCAACATCAAGAAAAAAAAAAAGAGTTTGGAGCCCTAAGGTTCCTTCTTTACATACATGTCTTTGAATTGTATACATTTCTTTTTAGATAGGATTTTATTTGGGGGGGGTTGGTTGTGTGGGTGGTGGGTTTTACTGTTGGGGGGGTTGTTTGTATTTTTTTTTTTACAGGTAAAAGAGCTGATTTCTTTGGGGCAATGCTCCGCAAAAGGCCCTTTTAAGGGCTATTGGTAGTTTAGTTTAGGCTAGGGTTTTTTTTTATTTTGGGGGGAGCTTTTTTATTTTGATAGGGCTATTAGATTAGGTGTAATTAGTTTAAATATTTGATAATTTATTTTTTATTTTGTGTAATTTAGTGTTTGTTTTTTTGTAATTTAGTTAATTATATTTCATTAATGTAATTTATTTAATTGTAGTGTAATGTTAGGTGTTAGTGTAACTCAGGTTAGGTTTTATTTTACAGGTAAATTTGTATTTGTTTTAACTAGGTGGTTAGTAAATAGTTAATAACTATTTACTAACTAGTCTACCTAGTTAAAATAAATACAAACTTAGCTGTGAAATAAAAATAAAACCCAAGATAGCTACAATGTAACTATTAGTAATATTGTAGCTAGCTTAGGGTTTATTTTATAGGTAAGTATTTAGTTTTAAATAGGAATTAGTTAGGTAATGATAGTAAGTTTTATTTAGATTTATTTAGTATTTTAAAAGGGTTAAAATTATTTTGGCCACTCATTTCTGTGTCGATATATACAGGACGTGAGCGCCTTCATACAATCTACATGTTTTCAGACGGGCCCAAACAAACTGGTACCAACCTTGCCACTTCATATATTTTACCTTCCTTTTCTGAATAAGTATCTAGTATTTTGAAAGGGTTAAAATCCTTTGGACCATGTGTGGATATATACAGGGTTTGAGCTTCATAGGATAGACATGTTTTCAGGCTGGTCCAACTGTTTCTATGGCAAACAAACTGGTGCAAACGTTGGAGGCGGAGCCAGCGCTTAATGGAGGCAGCTGCACCATAGGTGAGCTCCTGCTCCATGTCCATGTGAGTTAATAAGCAGAGCTTAACGGCAGCTAGGGGCTAGTGCACACATGACCTTCATTATTTAAAGATTGGGAGATAGTAAATAGCAGTATTTAGGCAGCGGGCACTGGGGGGCAGGTATACTAACAGGGAAAAACCACTTCAGTGTGTAAATTGTACTTAAACTCCCTAAAACAATCCGTAAAGCTTTAAATAATCATATATCTACATAGTGGTCTGAATTTAACATTTAGGCAGGATAGCAACAACATATATCTGAGCTCAAGCAGACCAATATTCATTCAAGGCTTCTCAAACTAAACAAAATGTCCCCTATAAAAGGAAATAAAAAGGACCGCCCAGGTAAAGCTACTCCAGCATCTACACCATCAGTCAATAATTATTTCAGGGCGCTGGAGCCCCCCCATTTCTCTCAATGTACAA
This sequence comes from Bombina bombina, assembly GCF_027579735.1. Lineage (NCBI taxonomy): Eukaryota > Metazoa > Chordata > Amphibia > Anura > Bombinatoridae > Bombina > Bombina bombina. The sequence goes on along the minus strand of NC_069499.1, from coordinate 1,459,095,956 downwards.
AAAGAAACCCTGTCATTGAATGACCCCATATCATCCTCAGACTCTGAAGAGGAAAGCACTACTGACATACTTACAATTCCTAAAGCATTGTTAGACTCACTTCCTTCAAAAACTGATTTTTCATCTTTAGTCACGCAAGTAAAACAATGCATAAAAGAGGAACTCATGGAAATTAGAAAAGATGGGGCATAGAATTGAGAAAATAGAAACCGATCAAGATTCCCACAACACTGCTATAGCCAAGGTATACATCCCCCCCTTCCTACGCTAACCAATGGCACAGAGAGCTAGATACTGATTTGGACACTAAACAATGGAAAACATTTTTTTACAATACGCACAAATCCTCCACCTCCCCAATAATCCTTGAGCTTAATTTCAAGGTTCTTCTCCGTTGGTATCTGACTCCGATCAGGCTCAGGAAAATATACCCGACCTCCTCAGCATTTTGTTGGAGAGGTTGCAATGCACTAGGAAATATGGCCCATATGTGGTGGCAATGCAGCAAACTAACCACTTTCTGGCAAATTGTTGAAAGCACTCTTCAAACACTTGCTGGGCAAAACTTCAAATTAACCCCCTCAATTGTGCTACTAAATGAAAACCCACCACTAAAAGGCAAAATTAGAGCAAAATTGCTGAGAATGTGTATTAACAGTGCAAAATAATTAATAGCCCTACATTGGAAGTCACAACAAATACCAACGCTAAATATGTGGCTCAAGAAAACAGATGAACTTATCTCTTGAAGAATATGGTTACTATAAAATAAATAAATCCACATTTTTGAACGATATCAAGTTCCATTGGGAATCTTTCTATCTCACATCCAGAACCCCAAACACAAACCATCGCCCGCAGGCTACCTCACTCACTACCTCAGCCGCATAGGACATGGTTGTTTACAGGAGACCTTTTTGACCAAATCCAACACACTTGACCTTGCCAGCTCGTTTCAAAACTTGACTTAAGTATCGTTATCTGCGATAATTTCCCCTTTACTACCTTTTCCCTCCAAGTTACTTCCCTACCTCCCTATACCCTCCCACTTCCTTTACCAACTTTAAAGAGCATTTTGAAACTATTTATTAATAGTGTTACAATTATATAGAACATCTAGAGAGGTATTGGGCTTGGGCGAGATGATGGAGACCAATACAATGCCCAGTCACTGATTACTTTCCACATACTACGACCTGAAGAACTGATTGTTGTCATCACAAATATATGGACATACTGATACAATTGCATCATGCGTAACAAGCATCCTCCGTGCCACTCTTATCTTTCCTTGCCTCGCCCAGGTACACCTCTGTGTTTATTCTCCATATGTCATACCAGTTGTACATTAATCTATGTTTTCTGTCAACTTGCTCTGGAAATTAATACAAAATATTATTTAAAAAAAAATTCTGTTTCAAACTTAAATAATACTCTAATACTTTTTGGATAACAACCTATATTTAGATTCTACTAGATCCTAAAGATTCTAAATAACTTAAAACATGTAGTTACAAAGTTATAACAATGTAATTATTTTAAATGTCCAGATGCGTGCCAAATATTTAGTAAAAGCTGGAGATAACAGCACTCCCTGGGAGTAGTCCCCTCTATAGTAGATAACTAAAGAGTATTAAGTAGTACTCTTATGGGTAGTGTATCACACTACAAAAAGAGTGTACAAAACTAGCACTCAACAACTCATAATCATCAATAAAGAATGGTATTCATGTATGAAGTATGAGAAAGTGACAAGAAGGTAAATAAAAATTAACTTTTATTAAGTATAATTAAAAACAATATACCAATTAAAAACACAAAACAAAACAAACATATGCAGATAATCATGAATGTCAATACCAGTGAAAATAAGAGAGTGATTACAATAATTTAACTGGTTGTTTAGTAACACTCATAAATTCAGTGAGTACTAGACCCAATCTTTGCCAGCAGCGGTAAACTCAATAATCAGCTGATATGATAAACAAGGATATATTATGGTCAGCTAATAAGTCATATATTACATCACAGGATATGAGGGACAAAAACAGTGAGATTAAATACTCAATATTATCTATTTAATGTATGAGTATAATATAGGGTACCACTACCTACCTATACCAGCTCCACTTATTGTACCTATGGTCTATCTATCTTTTTATGTTTATTAATTCTACTGGTCCCTGACTGCTATTTTGGGTCATTACTGGTATTCAGTACATATTAATAAGAACTAATTTTTGAATTTGACTTTGTAACTTTATTGCATAGAATCTCTTACTCCTCCTGACCTAGGGAGTGGTAGGTGCCCTATTTCATGTGAGACGATTATTGTGGATAGTAGACTTCCTAACCCTGGGAATATATACCATTAGTAAGACCACCCACCCCAGCAGTGGATATCACAGTGCCGGTATCCCTCAACATCCGTAGTCTGTGACTAGATTTTACTACTATTGATCACACAAGCCGTGATTGAGAAGTACAGGATGGCATGTCACTGTGTTTTTATGTTCTAAATCTTTTTTAATTTGTATAATTAATAAAAGTTAAAGGTACACTGAACCCAAATTTTTTCTTTCATGATTCAGATAGAGCATGAAATTTTAAGCAACTTTCTAATTTACTCCTATTATCAATTTTTTTCATTCTCTTGTTATCTTTATTTGAAATGCAAGAATGTATGTTTAGATGCCGGCCCATTTTTGGTGAACAACCTGGGTTGTCCTTGCTGATTGGTGGATAAATGCATCCACCAATAAAAAATGCTGTCCAGAGTACTGAACCAAACAAAAAGCTTAGATGCCTTCTTTTTCAAATAAAAATAGCAAGAGAACGAAGAAAAAGTTATAATAGGAGTAAATTAGAAAGTTGCTTAAAAGTGCATGCTCTATCTGAATCACGGAAGAACAAATTTGGGTTCAGTGTCCCTTTAAGTTTTAACCTCTTCACTCCGGAAGTTAATTATGAATCCTCCCTCCAGTGGTGATATTGTATTTATTTAATTTGAGTGTTGTTGAGTGCTATGTAAGTACACACTTTCCAGTAGCCCACTGGTTCTTTCTGTAAATAGTCTCTCCCTGTGTACAGCACCAGCCTTACATTATATCTAGATACAGTCCAATATACAGTAGTACTGGACGAAGAATTTATACAGGTTTTTAGGCAACAACACAAGTAGTGCCATCTTTTATCTTGTTCTTTTTCTCATGTTCTTAGCCTGGCCCAAAGCTATTTATGGCAAATAAACTGGTGCCAACCTTGCCACTTCATATATTTTAGCTTTTCTGAATAAGTAACTGGTATTTTGAAAGGGTTAAAATCCTTTGGGCCGGGGGCGGAGCCAGCAACAGAGCAATACAGACGCACATCACAGCAGCTCCAGCTAGAGCTCATACAAAAAGCATTGTTACAGATTATTTCTGCATAAATATTTGACCCATATTGAAGACTGCTTGTCCTGGGGATCTTGTGTACCTAATTTTTATTTGTGGGGCACTAACTTGCTGGATTCTTGAGACCCCGGTGTATACCTTGTTGGCAAGCGGGTCCTACAGCGGCCATCTTGGGCCCACCACCATTGCTCTAACCTCTTCTCCAGCCCGGCGCCTACCATTGCCTTTCATTATGGCGACTACTGAGCAGATTATGGAGGAAATATACACTTTTTTAGAAGGGTGCTGCAGCATATTGGAGCGTACATTTACCTTGGTACCTCAGTTAGCAGAAGCCAGGTCAGAGGGCCATAACAACCACGCGCCTATCTGCATGGATGCCCCTGGGGAGGGGGGCGCTCTGGGGCCACGGCGTACCTCATCTCCTGGACATAACCTGTTAGAGGCGACGATTCACCTACCCTGGAAGGATCCTGAGGCCGAGATATGTATGGCAGGATGCCCACATCCTATAACCAATGCAACCCCCATCCGCTTATCACCGGATATGAAGTGCTTCAGTCTACCATCTCGACGAGTCTCTCTCACTGAACCTAACAGTAACATGTGGAACTCACCGCATACAGCTCAAGCAGCCCGAGATGGATCTCTCTTCCTCCCCTTACAGGAAGCTCTCCCAACACCGGACTGTTTTACTCATACCTGCTGGGTGGCGGTAACTTTTGGTGCCTGCTTTGACCTATATGGGACTTTGGATACTCTGGTAGCAACTGGAATTGGGTAATGGAACATTTTCCCGTACACTATCCCTGAGCTCATAATCAGCCTGACTGAGGACTTCATGGAAGTCTACGTTTTAAGTTCTGAATAGTTTTGCTTGTCCCCATGTTTATATGGTTCCCCATCCCCTCAGAGGCACAGTTGCATGTTTGTGGTTTGGGTTATTATATGCATCTAATTTCTGAGACGAACTTTAATTATCCCCTATTAGCTTTACTTGCCCTAAGACATTGAAGCCCTGGAATACAATTTCATGCTTCTATCTAAAAAGAGGAACTGGATACATTGACTTAGAGACACTGCTCCCTGGAAGATCAATATTTGCTTGGGACATTTATATTGACTGTTTCATATTGTGACAACCAATTCATGACAATCTCAGGTTGGAAATATTTATTTGGTTGCCACACCAATTTGTCATCTGAACTAGATGTATGTGATCTGCTCCAGTCTCTGTGTTATGTAACATGGGCGACTTACTATATTTATTTTACTGCTAGTTTCATTTGCTGGTAATACCTGTTTTAAAGTTGTTATCTGTAGCCACACACTGTTATTCTAGGGTACAATATTTGGTTACACAATTCCATACCCTTATAAGTATTTGTAACTCAGTCTTATATATGTGGTTCAGTTATCTCCTTTTTTATTGCCTCTAAGGTTTTCTAAGATGCTTATATATACCAGCTTGCTACTCACTATAGCAATTTACAGAACTAGAGGACTTTCTGACCTTAGCTAGATCTGTGGTTGTGTAAAGCTCTAACTTGTCTAGATCTGTTTAATACCCAGACTTAATATGGGGACATCTCCTGGATGACACTTTATTAACCATTAGCATACTATGCCTGTCTGCTTGCGGCCGGAGCAGATACATAAGTTTTGAATGTGTCATTTTTTTATTGGAGCGTAAACCTCTTACAGAGCTCTCCTAATTCTCAAGGATTCATCCCTTTGCTAGCTGATATCAGAGTAGCCAAGCTCTATAATACTTTCTAATATCTTAGCTGTTCTACATCATAGTACCAAATGTTGTTATCTGATGGTCTGATGAGGCTGTCACATTCCCTGCTGTCGATGACACTACCCGGGTTTATGGGTTATTTTTTATACTAGCCACTTTGGCACACTTTCTCATTTAACATAAGTCATGTTACACATTATTATCTATCAAGCCTGGTCTACCATTGTATATAATTCTTATGACTGGTCCTACTAGCTAATGTCACATAGTGAGGGAACTTTTGTCCCCGATTTCACTTAGTTAAATCTAACTCCTCTTCTTACACCGCATTTCATAATATGCCCTGCTACATAACCAGAAGTATAACTATTTCACTATTAGTATATATAACGTATTATATCGCATTATATTGCATTTGCATAGCTTATCAGTACGTGTTTAAATTCTCCCAACTCATGCTTTTTATGACAAGGATAGTTCTAAGTCCATTCCATTATGTTTCGGTGCTCCTAAATAGGGAGATAATGCTGAAAACATGAAAACCACCACCTCCCCCCCCCCCCCCAACAATAATGTATCCCTTACTATAGGGGAACTAACATAGCGGTTTATCTCGTCTATACCGCACCTAAATTATAGCACCTAATTGCTCCCTAAGTACCCAACCCTCCATAACATAATAGCAATGCGTTTATATGCCCTGTCTTGATCAGCAGGACTGATCACTGTTACGTATCGCCTACGCATGCAATTTTAACATAGCTGGTAGTTAACTTTATGGAGGTGTTCCAATGTGTCATTATAAATCTATCTCTTAGTAAGGGAGCTCGACATTATATTACTCTAGAAAATAAAAAATAAAAAAGAGGTTGGTTTGAGGCCCAAATGTGGTCTCTCTTATCCTATATTAACCTTCAGCAGTTGTTTTATTTTGCTTATGTTTGAGGTTCTGGAGAGGCCTCTAGAGTTCATTAGAAGGTTCACATTTAAATTGGCAAATCACACCTGTAATCTAGTGTTGGTCACTAATGCTTGTTCTCCTTCCTAGATTGTTTGTATACACTCAACATTATAATGTATTTGACATTCTTTGTAATGACTAATTGTGCATACTGTATTTTCTTCTTTTATTGTGATTTGCTTTTTGAAACCTCAATAAAAATATTAAAAAAAAAAAAAAAAAAAAAAAAAATCCTTTGGGCCACTCATTTCTGTGTGGATATATACAGGGCGTGAGCCCCTTCATACAATCCACATGTTTTCAGACTGGCCCAATGCCTTTTTGTGGCAAACAAACTGGTGCCAACCTTGCCAGTTCATATATTTTACCTTTTCTGAATAAGTAAATGGAATTTTAAAAAGGTTAAAATCCTTTTGGCCACTTACTTATGTGTGGATATACTATACAGGGTTTGAGCCCCTTCATAGGACAGACCTGGTCTCAGCCTGGCCCAACAGTTTTCATGGCAAGTAAACTGGTGCCAACCTTGCCACTTAATATATTTAGTCTTTTCTGAATAAGTAGTATTTTAAAAAATTCTTTGGGCCACTCATTTCTGTGTTGATATATACAGGATGTGAGCGCCTTCATACAATCCACATGTTTTCAGACGGCCCAATGGTTTCTATAGCAAACAAACTGGTGCCAACCTTGCCACTTCATATATTTTACCTTTTTTCTGAATAAGTAGCTAGTATTTTGAAAGGGTTAAAATCCTTTGGGCCATGTGTGGATATATACAGGGTTTGAGCTTCATAGGACAGACATGTTTTCAGGCTGGACCAACTGTTTCTATGGCAAACAAACTGGTGCCAACCTTGGAGACTGAGCCAGCGCTTAATGGAGACGGCTGTAACGTAGGAGCTTGAGAATCCTGTCCCCTGGACCACCGCTGTGAAGTTAGAAAACTGGTAAGCCCGTGACTCACATCTATACTCCGGAAGGGCCGCCGATTGTCCCAAAAGACAAAGACGTCCTGAGTAGGCCGCAGAGAAGCGCTGATCGATTTTCAGACAGCAAAATTGCGGGCGGGTTTTTTCAACTCCATGGCAAGTGTTGGCCACAAGATAACAAGGCAGCTTGACAGCTACTTCCCTCCGCGAGTGGTACACCAGTTATCTACAGAGGTGTTATGCTGTAGTGTCTCTGCATAAAAGCCTAACATTAACGGCAGCTAGGGGCTAGTGCGCACATCACCTTCATTATTTGAAAATTTGGAGATAGTAAATAGCAGCATTTAGGCAGCAGGCACTGGGGGACAGGTATACTAACAGGGAAAAACACCTCAGTGTGTAAATTGTACTTAAACTCCCTAACGACATCCTTAAAGCTTTAAATAATCATATATATACATAGTAGTCTGAATTTAACATTTAGGCAGGATAGCAACAACATATATCTGAGCTCAAGCTGACCAATATTCATTCAAGGCTTCTCAAACTAGACAAAATGTCCCCTATAAAAAGGAAATAAAAAGGACCGCCCAGGTAAAGCTACTCCAGCATCTACACCATCAGTCAATAATTGTTTCAGGGCGCTGGAGCCCCCCACTTCTCTCAATGTACAAAAAGAAACCCTGTCATTGAATGACCCCATATCATCCTCAGACTCTGAAGAGGAAAGCACTACTGACATACTTACAATTCCTAAAGCATTGTTAGACTCACTTCCTTCAAAAACAGATTTTTCATCTTTAGTCCCGCAAGTAAAACAATGCATAAAAGAGGAACTCATGGAAATTAGAAAAGATGAGGCATAGAATTGAGAAAATAGAAACTGATCAAGACTCCCTCAACACTGCTATAGCCATGGTATACACCCCCCCTTCCTATGCTAACCAATGGCACAGAGAGCTAGATACTGATTTGGACACTAAGCAATGGCAAACATTTTTTTACAATACGCACAAATCCTCCACCTCCCATAAAATCCTTGAGCTTAATTTCAAGGTTCTTCTTCGTTGGTACCTGACTCCGATCAGGCTCAATAGGAAATCTCTTGAAGAATATGGTTACTATAAAATAAATAAATCCACATTTTTGAACAATATCAAGTTCCATTAGGAATCTTTCTATCTCACATCCAGAACCACAAACACAAACCATCACCCACAGGCTACCTCACTCATAGGCTACCTCACTCATTGCCTCAGCCACATAGGACATGGTTGTTTACAGGAGACCTTTTTGACCGAATCCAACACACTTGACCTTGCCAGCTCGTTTCAATACTTGCCTTAAGTATCGTTATCTGCGATAATTTCCCCTTTACTACCTTTTCCCTCCACGTTACTTCCCTACAGAACATCTAGAGAGGTATTGGGCTTGGGCGAGATGATGGAGACCAATACAATGGTTGTCATCACAAATGTATGGACATACTGATACAATTTCATCATGCATAACAAGCACCTTCCATGCAACTCTTATCTTTCCTTGCCTCGCCCAGGTACACCTCTGTGTTTATTCTCCAAATGTCATACCAGTTGTACATTGATCTATGTTTTCTGTCAACTATGCTCTGGAAAATAATAAAAAATATTATTCAAAAAATAAAATGCTGTTTCAAACTTAAATAATACTCTAATACTTTTTGAATAACAACCTATATTTAGATTCCACTAGATCCTAAAGATTCCAAAGCAATTTAAAACATGTAGTTACAAAGTTATAACAATGTAATTATTTTAAATGTCCAGATGCGTGTCAAATATTTAGTAAAAAGCTGGAGATAACAGCACTCCCTGGGAGTAGTCCCCTCTATAGTAGATAATTAAAGAGTATTAAGTAGTACTCATATGAGTAGGGTATCACACTACAAAAAGAGTGTACAAAACTAGCACTCAACAACTCATAATCATCAATAAAGAATCGTCTTCATGTATGAAGTATGAGAAAGTGACAAGAAGGTAATTAAAAATTAACTTTTATTAAGTATAATTAAAAACAATATACCAATTAAAAACACAAAACAAACATATGCAGCTAATCAAGAATGTCAATACCAGTGAAAATAAGAGAGTGATTATAATAATCTAACTGGATGTTTAGTGACACTCATAAATTCAGTGAGTACTAGATCCAATCTTTGCCAGCAGCGGTAAACTCAATAATCAGCTGATATGATAAACAAGGATATATTATGGTCAGCTAATAAGTCATATATTACATCACAGGATATGAGGGACAAAAACGGTGTAACTAAGATGAGAGTAAACCAATGTGTGATTCCACCCCCAATATAAATAAAGAGTGAATGGATTATGTTTAAAAATAACATCAATAGGATACACCAGTACCTAGGGTAAGAATAGTGTAAACCTGTCATGCAGGTAGTCTTACCACTTCCTTGTGTCTGTCTCACTCTGGGTATCTAACGCTCTGGGTTTCAGTGGCGTCTGCTGATGACGTCACAATTTTCCAGTAGTATTTTTCAAAACTTGGGCAAGTTTCCTTTTAGCAGTAGTATGTATTTAGATGATGATGTTTGTTGATACCTCCTGCTCTTAGTACATTTCGTATGCAGGGGTTTCCTTCTTTCCCGGATAGAAGGAATAACTTTAGCAATCTGCAGAGGCATCTCTCCTTTTGGGTGGATATTTTGAAAACAGACTTGCTTTCCACAGACAAAGCTCAGTATTTCACCCCACATTGGGCTTTTTCAATATTCTGTGTTAGTGTGCACACCCTTCTTAAATGCGGTCTCCCTTGATTTCATTGGATAGCGTCACTTTTGGAGATCAATTAGTATATACAGATTTTTAAAGTGATAGAGGCCATTTTTCTTGGAGTCTCATAACATATGTACTTTGGGTATACAAACATAATGTTGTAACTTAGATAATACTGATAACTGTAATATGAATAACACAAGTATAGTTCGAATTGAGGACTTTGAGGACCAGATAGGTATTCTTGAGGGAAGATTTAAGGACCGAGGGTACAAACCTAAGATCATAAATACAGATATTTCTAGAGCAAAAAAAACACATAAAGAAAATAACTATTACAAAATAAATACTATTCATAAGAGAAACAATGACTATGATGTACATGTTATTAATGATTATAGTGAGGACCACGAAACCATTAGAAAAATAATAAGAGAACACCGACACCTAATAAAAAGAGATCCGATACTTGGAGATAAGGTTCAACCTTACCTGAGAATGATTTTTAGAAAGGCACAACATTTTAAAACAATATTGGCACCAAGTGAATTTAATCCTAAATAAAAAAAGCAAATAGAGAAAAATCTAATGGGTTTTAATGTTAATGGCTTTTTTCCTTGCCTCCTGTGTTGAGCATGTTGGTATAGATAAAAAAAAGAAAACTATTTTGATCCCTGGACAAAGAAATTAATTTGAAATAAATTCCTCTATTGACCATTTTTCTCTCAAATGTACCAATAAAGGAGTCATCTATATGTTACAGTGCTCGTGCAATTATATATACATTGGAGACATGACAGGATAGGGAGCACCTATGTAATATCACAAAGGGCAACCTAGAAACCCACCTGAATAAGCATTTTAGAGAAACACATAATAATAATTTGGCTGACCTCAAATACTGGGGAATCTGCAAAGTTAAACACAACTGGAGAGGGGGAAACTCTGAACATAATATTTTTTAAAAAGAAGCAGAGTTTATTTATAATTTGAACACTATTTACCCAAATGGGCTCAATTCAGAGCTAGATCTATCCCCTTTTCCTAGGGACATGATAACACACCAAAAAAAAAAAGTTTCTAGCCACTATAATGTATCACACCAAGAAACAAAACAAGGAACACATAATGATATATTCCCTTTTAACCTTTTTTCTTATTCTTTATATATTTTTTTATCTAAATTCTATATTTATTATTTTTTATTATTATTCTTTTTGTTATTTTTTATCATTAGGCACAATTTTCCAACAAACACTTTACCACCATTTTTATCAGATGTCACTTTAAATGGCTGTACACATTTATGTTTTATATTTAATTATAGCACATAGTTTGACCACTACATGGCTATCTAATCAACAAGGGACATGATTTAAAACATTGTGAAAAATAATTTAAAAGATATATCTTTTCATCTATGAATTCATAAAGATCTCCAGTAAAATCAAAATAATTGGTAGAGCCGTTATGAAAGACGGCTGATACAAGCTAACTTACATAGCATCTCTAGTACTAAATGTTTATATCTGTATTTGTGTTATTTATATCTCAGTTATTAGTATCATCTAAGCACCACATATTGCTCTTATTACAAAGGACTTCTAAAGAAAAACAAATATTGGCCTTTGATCATGGTCTCAGAAGAGAGGTAACTTCTAATTAATTATTTTTGGATAGCCTTCCCAGATTGAAATCTCTAAATTAATTTAGCCTAAGAAATTAAATTTATTACTTAGATCACAGGAACCCCTGTAGAGAACAGTCGCTCAGTCTGAACTGATAATTAAATACACAAACATACTCAGGGGAAATGGCCCTTATTGTCTAAGTGTTAAATTGTGCCATGCTGAGTTTTAGATACACAAAGAATCTGAACTCATGTTACAGCTAACGTATGGAAAGTTGAAGGCCTAAGAATCAAGATTTCAAAATATCTTAAACTATCTACTTTTGATAACAAATTATCTACATAGTTCTTATATAAATTAATGTATACCTCAGAAAGTCCAAGTAAATTGTATAAATGTATATTTGTGGATCTAAGAAGAAAGGCCTAACAGTAACATATTAGATAAATAGTTCATAACTTAAATATAAAATGTTTAATCAACTTGTTTCAAAATGCATAGCATATTCTTATATTTTTCAGGCATCTAATAGGTGTATATGTAATTGGTGCTGTGGATGGTATCATATGTTTTATAAACTCAGCAAGAGATGTACAGATATGCAATATTTATATTAATATGGGATAATAGTCAAGTATAGATATAATTAAGTGAAATTACATCTGATTGCTGATCTCAAGGTATGTATGTGATATTAATATGGCAACTGAGGAAGTAATTGAGTCCATGATGAAGGTATTATAGACCTTTTAAATCTTTTCGTAGAAGATATGATTTTTAAACGTATTTTTAAGATATTATAAGTGGAGTATATTCATGTTTAATCTTGAAATACTCCGGGTAAATAGTATGACATAATCCAATACACATGGAACATTTGGTTTGTTAATACTGGAAATTATAGTATATTGAATAAACATTTTAAGGTGAGATATTAAGCTATCGCAGTATTGATAGTGAGACTGCATTTCTGGTTATCTGCTGCCCCCTCGTGGATTAAAACTGGTATGACAGCCAAACGAGTTGACTGTTTAAAACATATGCAAATCCAAATAAACCAATCAGGTAAGCGTCTCCCAAATAACCAATCAGGGACAAGCATCGGTAAGGGCCTATCCAATTCTTGTGGGAATGATTAAAGAAAAGGAGGAGGGATTCTTTATTTTTTTTAATAAAGACCCACACACACAGTAGACAAGGGACACACAGACAGACTCAAAGAAGCATAAGTTTTGGAGAGGAAAATACACAGGCTTTGTGCCAAGTATATTCTCTGCCATTTTGGGACACTTTCTTGAACAAAGGAAGATTAACAATTTTGAGGCCTGTACCTTTGCACATAGTGGATAAATCCTTCTTAGATGACCCATAAGAAATTTTAGATACTGAATAATCATTTGGTTATGTGGTAACGTATGGCAGTGACTATAATTTAATATTTTAAAGCAAATACATTCATTGTTGCTATAGTTTAATTGAAACTGGCAATTTTAAAAGGGCACTTTGTATTTTAAGCTTATGTTCATAATCCTGTGTAGTCTAAAACTAATCATATTTAGTGCAAGTAATTCATTTGCTAGATAAAGGTCTTTTCTATTTCATCTCTTAGTCAGGCTTATTATTGTAAGTAAATCTCTCTGGTGTGTATTAAGTTATTTGCAGCTATATATATATTTTAGAATTTGTCTTATTGTAGCTAAATAAGAGGTTATTTTAGGTCAGACATATTGCCATATACATCGACTGTTTGCATTAATAATATATACAACCTCTGGTATTTTATTGTGGTATTTTAATGTGATTCATTGTGAGTAAAGTTAATTTTAAAGGTATCTCTTTTGTGATCTTTGTAAAGAATATTATAACAGCATAAGCGTGTATAATTTGATTCATAATCTGGTCTCTACATAAATATATTGCAATGTGTATATAAACTTTAACTAATCTAAAGAATTTAGGAATAAATATTAATTTCAATTGTATCGTATATACATTTTAATTGGAGTTTTTTTTAAGAATAAATAAATTGTATTATAACCCTGGTATATACTGACAATCTTGATAAAGCCCAACGTGGGGTGAAACCTGTAGATCTGAGCTGTGTCTGTGGAAAGCAAGCCTGTTTTTCAAATATCTGCCCAAAAGGAGAGAAGCCTCTGCAGATTGCTAAAGTTATTCCTTCTATCCGGGGAAAAAGAAAACCCCTGCGTATGAACTGTACTAAGAGCAGGAGGTAACAACAAACATTATCATCTAAATACAAACTACTGCTAAAAGGAAACAAGCGCAATTTTTGAAAAACCCTACCGGAAAATTGTGACGTCATCAGCAGACGCCCCTGAAACCCAGAGCGTGACAGACACGAAGAAGTGGTAAGACTACATGCACTACAGGTTTACACTATTCTTACCCTAGGTACTTACCTGTCATCATGGAAGATCGTAGCATATCATTTTGGAGTGAGACAATTACAAGGAAGCGGTAAGATCACCTGCACAGCAGGCTCTCACTTCTCTTACTTTAGGAGCCCAACTGCCATCTCGGATGACCGCAGTCATACAATTCGGATCCTTCCTAAACTCCAAAGGTGAATTATCCCCAGTGTAATAAGACCTCCCCAGTGTAATAAGACCACACAGAGACTCCTGTCATTACTAAGGTATGATAGTGGTTGGCCATTATTATTCATATGAATTGTAATACGCTACACTAGGCGGATCACATCTAACGAAGATTGTGGAATATCTCTCCCCCCTATTTTAAACATAGACATTGTTGCAACAGATACAATATAACAGTCAATATTTGATACGCATCTGGACATTTAAAATAATTACATCGGTATAACTTTGTAACTATATGTTTTAAGTTGCTTTGGAATCTTTAGGATCTAATGGAATCTAAATACCTTATAGGTTGTTATCCAAAAAGTATTGGAGCATTTAAGCAACCACATTGTGATCACATGCTTTTATGCTATTAAGCTGTATAAAATTTTCCCATTTTTAACACTATCCAACAAAACTTTTATGATTTTTTAATATTAAATTGTTATTATTACTCAAGTTTGAAACAGAATTGTTATTTTTATTTAAGTTTGAAACAGCATTTTTATACTTCCTTTGCTCTTTTCCCAAATTTGGAAATGAAAAATTTGCACTATACAAATGTATAATTTTCTATTTGTTTAAGATATCATCACCCCACAACTTTTAACACCTAGTGCTTTCAGCGCCTTCCCCTATACACATATTTTCTTGATTTAAACCCCATGTCCAGGAAGAGGATAGAATAAAGAAAGGCTTAGGTTTTATTTAGTTCAGCGCTTTTTACACCACCCTGTATCTCTTGTCTACATAAAAACTATTCAAAACCAGAACCCTCTCGTGTGAGCTCACTGTACTACTGCTTCCCTTATGTCTTTCACAAGTAGTTTTATTTAGAAAGTAGAGTTTTGAGTGCAGAAACAAACACCTTCTGATTACACAAAGTCATGTTCAGGAATTCAAGAAGGACACTAGATGTGTGTGGTGCACAGACATGGCGAACAGCAAGTTGCCATAAAGAATGACAGCCCTATTCATATTTATCTTTATGGGAGTGGTGCATTGTATTAAGTAATACCAAAAAGAATCAGATAGTAG
Source organism: Bombina bombina (assembly GCF_027579735.1). Classification (NCBI taxonomy): domain Eukaryota; kingdom Metazoa; phylum Chordata; class Amphibia; order Anura; family Bombinatoridae; genus Bombina; species Bombina bombina. Next base: position 1,459,080,872 of record NC_069499.1, on the reverse strand, counting down.
GCGGAGCCAGGGGGCACCAGAGAGGTGCGCTAGTAAGGTCAGAGAACAAGTCCCAGATTGCGGGAGCACTCTCAGCAAAAGTAATGAAGATGATGAATCCTGTAAAACACAGAAACAGAGAGACGCAAGATAAAGCAGTATCGTCTGGACTGGACAAGCAGCAGAATAATAACAACGAACACAAGTCTTGTGGAGTCTTGTGGAGAACACAGCATATCGGGTCTGTTAAAGCGTCGCCCGACAGACACTACCCATGATATATATGACCAGGTAATCCACGATCCGCATGAACCACTCCAATCTGGGCGGCCAGCCAACACAGGAGGTGTGGAAGATCAAACCAGCTCCGGATAGGTTACCAGAAGGGGTTACCAGAAGGGTGTGACGATCAGACAGTCACCGGATAGGTGGTTAGTAAGCAAGAAGTCCCGTCTCAGGGCAGATGAGAACAAATAGGAGCCAAACGAGGAGTCGGCAAGTAAAAAGACTGTTTATTAGTCAAAGATAAAAACAGCAACGCGTTTCTCAGCTATAGACTAGCCGTTTCATCAGGCTGTATAAAAAACCTAACTCCTCTAGCTCAATACACCCGGTATAGAGATCAATCAGAACACAGAATTCACACACTCCCCCCTGAAGGTGCGGTTATGAGTAGAAAGTAATTTAACCAATGAAATTGGTATATCAAAAACAGGAAAGGAGGGTGCGTGTGATAAACCGGCTTGTTGGTGTCAACCCATTATGTGACAGGGTTAGATTCATACATACGTGACTCATCAGATCTGATTAATAAATTAGAATCCATTATCATAACTCCAGATCTACTATGGATCACATATGATGTACAGGCATTGTACTCCAACATTTCCCATCAATTAGGTATTATGGCAGTTTCAGATTATTTATTACAAGACCCTTATCTTCCTGATAGCCAATGTGAGTTTATTATACAACTTATCTCTTATATACATAATTATTTTATGTTCCAGGATGAGTTTTTTCTTCAGGTCAAGGGTACCGCCATGGGTACCAGGTTCGCCCCAAGTTATGCCAATTTGTTTATGGGGTCATTTGAGCAATTTTGCATCTATGACCCGGCATATGGGGCGAACCTGGTATTCTATGGGCGGTACATTGATGATTTGATTTTTGTTTGGAAAAGGGATGTGACATCTGCAAATAATTTTGTAGAACATTTAAATAATAATGATAGGGGACTTGTTTTTAGTAGCGCTATAGATAATGTTACCACTGTATTTCTGGACCTTTCACTTAAATTCGATAATGGGAAGGTTACAAGTACTACATATTTTAAGACAGTGGACTGCAACAGCTATTTAGATTTTACAAGCCACCATTACTACCCGTGGAAACGTAATGTTCCTTACGGCCAATTTAAACGTATACGGCGTAATTGCAGTACTTTGGCAGACTTTGAGATCCAAAGCCTGATACTAAAAGAAAGGTTCTTGGATAAAAATTATCCCCTACATATTATTGATAGTAGTTATAGGAGAGCCAAATTTGATAATAGGGATGAATATTTTTTAAATTTGAAAAAAACAAATGGATTGGAAACCACTAAGGAAAACAATATACTATTTATTACTCAATATAATTGTAATCATAACCTTATCAAACAAATCTTTACTAAACATTGGGGTATTTTAAAGAAGGACCCCATCTTAGGTGATTTGATAGATACGAAACCCAAAATAGTTTACAAAAGAGCGCCTAATCTAAAAACTATGTTGGCCCCAAGCAAAATAGTGAAACATAGAAGAACTAAGAGTCCATTTAGGATTAACTCTAGGTTATCCTCAGGGTCCTATTGTTGTGGGGTTAACAGATGTAAGTTGTGTGCTCGTATAGCACACAAACAAAAAACATTTAAATCTAATGTGACTGGAAAACTTTTTTCCATCATTGGTCACATATCTTGTGCTTCTCATGTTGTTGTATATTTGCTGTCATGTGTCTGTGGGATACAATATGTAGGTCGCACGTGCAGGAGACTGAGTACTAGATGGTCCGAGCATGTGCGTAATATGGTCAACAATTACAAAAAACAGTGTCCCCAGACACTGCAATATACAACACAATGGAGACACTAGATGTTTCTATATTATCCCTATTGAGTTTGTGCCCAAGTCTCATCTGTACAATAGATTATCTAGACTTAGGCAGAGAGAGACTTACTGGATTCACACACTAAACAGTTTACACCTTGTGGGCCTTAATCTTAATATAGATTTAGCATCTTTTTAAAGATGTATGGTTTATTTTATAGATTTGTATTTATTCATGGTTTTTAATTTTCTACCATGAATTTTATATTATATATAAAGACTACAAATTTAGATCTGCACTAACCACTACTACTGCTTTGGTTATTGTTAACAGTGTATGTATATGGGTACCGGCGTTGTTTTGGTGGACATCTACTTTTTTGCTGCTTAGATAGATGATACAATGTATTAGACCTTACATTTGATATCATTAATTATTAAGTTTTTATGCCATCATATTATGACTATTGTTTTCATCAAATTAACTTTGAGCTTTCTATTAGCACCTGAACCAAATACTGATCTAATGTTGTTATATATTTTTATTTATATTTTTTATTGTATATGTATACACTCATTGATTATATATGAATGTTTTTTAACATATAGATTGTAAATTGTTAGGATCTTGAGATGTACTATTATATAAGTTTATATCTGCCCCCACTTATTTTTCTGTCTTATGTTCAGAAGTGCCTATGGGGCTTATTGTACGGCTTATATGTAAATGTGTAATAGGTTGTCACCAACAAGCCAGTTTATCACACGCCCCCTCCTTTCCTGTTTTTGATATACCAATTTAATTGGTTAAATTACTTTCTACTCATAACCGCACCTTCAGGGGGGAGTGTATGAATGCTGCATTCTGATTGGTCTCTATACCGGGTATATTGAGCTAGAGGAGTTAGGTTTTTTATACAGCCTGATGAAACGGCTAGTCTATAGCTGAGAAACGCGTTGCTGTTTTTATCGTTGACTAATAAACAGTCTTTTTACTTGCCGACTCCTCGTTTGGCTCCTATTTGTTCTCATCTGCCCTGAGACGGGACTTCTTGCTTACTAAACACCTATCCGGTGACTGTCTGATCGTCACACCCTTCTGGTAACCTATCCAATACCGAAAAGGTTTGTCAAGCACATTAAAACACTGACTGATAAGGATACAGGAAGATTTGTAAAGAACTCCAATGGGTTTGGTGATGGAATGATGCTCATTTAGGTAAAACATAATTTTTATGTTATTAAAGGGGCAGTCTAGTCAAAATTAAACTTTCCTGATTCAGATAGGGCATGCAATTTTAAACAACTTTACTTTTATCATCAAATTTGCTTTGTTCTTTTGGTATTCTTTTTTGAAAGCTAAACCTAGCTAGGCTCAAACTGATTTCTAAACCATTGAAAACTGCCTTTTATCTCAGTGCATTTTGACAAAACAAAAAAAACGAAGTTTTTCAGAGTTAACGCGCAAGCAGGAGCACAAACTACTGCTCCACTCATTATCTAGCCCTATATTGCTATTATGCAAAGCGATGCTCCGGCCACTCCAGGCTTCAAACAGCACTGACAGTGTGAATCCACAGTAGCAAGGACTAGACTACAACACAGATAGAACCCCATAGTTCCACAGGAAGTGGGATCAGCCAGACCATGCCAATGAAATGCAAAATACAAAGATTCCTGGCACAGAGGTTATAAGAAGTAATCAATAAGGGCCAGATTTTCATGAAAGCGATATTAGTGCTCCACGGTGTAATACCAGTGCACGCTAATGTGCACTGGTATTACAAGTTAACCGCAATGCAAACGCGAGCTTGCATTCACGTTGCTAGGAAGCATTGTGTCCATGAGAGCGTTGCTTCCTTAGGCTCCAATGGGAGCCTTGTTCTGATGCCGTCAGAGATGGCAACATAACTTAGCACAGCGAAGGGGTAAGTAGTGCAGTGTTGGCAGCACATGTTTAAATATATATGTATATGATTATATACATATATATTTATGTGTTAATATGTGTATATACACATATTAACACATAAATATATATGTATATAGTCATATACATCTACATTTACTGGTAACACAGTTCCCATAGAGCAGTGCTTTCCAAACTGTGTGTCGGGACACACTAGTGTGTCGGCAGCAGTGTGTAGGTGTGTCCCTGCTTCAGCACAATTTTTTTAAAAATTAATTTTTTTTTATTTTTTGGGGGGGTTTCTGACTTTCCGCCTGCCTGCTACTGCTAGTGACATGGTTGACACGTGATTGATGCCTAGGGTGTCACAGATCATCTTAACCTATTGGCGCAGCTCAGTGGGAACTGAAACTATTCCCATTGGTGGCTTTGACGGCACATTGGCTCCTGACTGCACGTGTAGTCTCCTTAATTGGCTCGTGACTACATGTGTAGCCAGTAAGTGGGACAGCAGTGTGTTTGCAGCGCGGGCAGTAGTCAATCGCACTCACCAAGCTCTGAGGGCAGCAGCTTAAATGCTGAGCTGAAGTCAGAAGTCAGTGGGGGGTTTTTTTGCAACTAGCTCCCAGTAGTGCATTGCTGCTCCTGCTCTTGATATATGGATAGGAAGGGGAAGCTTAAAAATGTGAGTGTCTAATATTCCACCAAATATTCATAAACTGTGTTCATCCCATCAACCTCATACATCCCATTAAAATAGTAAGTAGCTATTGGTGTTATTAAATGTTTTTTTAATTCTTGCACATACTTACACACTATTACTTGTAAATACATTTTGTTATTATATAATTTATGTATGTGTCTGTATCTCTTAAAACAAGTTAGTTTAACCTCCTGTTTGCCAGTACAACTGAATTACTGTGTCGCGAAATGATGTAGGTCTAGAAAGTGTGTCCCCAACATGAAAAGTTTGGAAAGCTCTGCCATAGAGAGCAATGTAAAGGCACTTTTCAGTGCCGTTTTTTTTTCCTAACACCCTACTCCCACCAACTTTAGACCCAAAAAACTGCCTTGTGTAGCTGTTTTTAATTTTTAAAAAAATGCTACATTATTTTAATAAAAAACTATAATGCCCTCTATTTTGAGGGCATTTGAGGCACTTTTAGAAAATTAACCAGAGATCGGATCTCTGGCTAATTTTCTGAACACTAATTACCACCGCTAGCTCGCAGCAGCAATAATCAGCCCCTTGTAATGACTGGTTAATTATTGCACTCCACTTGTAATCTAGACCTATATCTTTTATTAAGTCAAATTAGAAAATACAGAACATTCAGGGCCCTGCTGATGAATCACAGCAGTAAACCACGTTCACATGAGATTATCAACAGGACATGTTTTATAAGAAATAAGACTGGTACCTATTATATAGGCATCAATACTTGTTAATAGAGATTTCTTTCATGTAATTGGCAAGAGTCCATGAGCTACTGTCATATGGGATATACATTCCTACCAGGAGGGGCAAAGTTGCCCAAACTTCAAAATGCCTATAAATACGCCCCTCATCACACCCAAAATTTAGTTTTTACAAACTTTGCCTCCCTATGGAGGTGGGGAAGTAAGTTTGTGCTTGATCTTCTTCTGTGATATGCGCTTCTCAGCATGCTGAAGCCCGGTTCCTCAAAGAGTGCAGTGAATGACAGAGGGATGTGAAGAGAGTATTTCCTATTGAATACAATGGTCTTCCTAACGGGGATCTATTTCATAGGTTCTCTGTTATCGGTCGTAGAGATTCATCTCCTACCTCCCTTTTCAGATCGATGATATACTCTTATATACCATTACCTCTACTGATTCTCGTTTCAGTATTGGTTTGGCTATCTACTTTATGTAGATGAGTGTCTTTTGGCAAGTATGTTTTCTTTTATTCAAGACACTCTCAGCTATAGTTTGGCACTTTATATGTAAAGTTCTAAATATATATGATTCAGGTTAATCAGTATATTTCCTTTTTGCAGACTGTTAGTTTCATTTTGGGAAATGCATATTAAAAGAAAATAAAAAAATTGTCAAATTGTCTCTCTTTTCTAAAATGCGGGATGTTAGGCTCGAGGGAGCGCAAAATGCTATAATTTCTTGCGTCATTCTTGGCGCAAGACTTTTTTGGCGCGAGAATTACGTTTGTTGACGTAATTTCGTCATTTCCGGCGTCTTAGTTGGCGCAGAGAGTTTTCACGTAGTTGCGTCATCTATGACGCTCGTGTTTGTTGCAGACGTTCTTGGCGCCAAAAAATATTTTGTCAGTTGTGGGCGTCATACTTGGCGCCAGATTTTTGACATTATTTAAGTCTTTATTTTATTTTGCTTCTGGTTTCCAGAGGCTTATTTTTTTCGAATTTTTCCCATTCCTGAAACTGTCATCTAAGGAAATTGATAATTTTGCTTTATATGTTATTTTTTCTATTACATATTGCAAGATGTCTCAATCTGACCCTGTCTCAGAATCTACTATTGGAATCCTGCTGCCTGATGTCGGTTCTACCAAAGCTAAGTGCATTTGTTGTAAACTTGTGGTAACTGTTCCTCCGGTTGTAGTTTGTGTTAGTTGTCATGATAAACTTTCAAAGGCAGACAATATTTCCATTAGTAGTAATCCATTACCTGTTGTTGTTCCTTCAACATCTAATGCTCAGGATATTCCTGTTAATGTGAGAGAATTTGTTTCTAATTCCATTCAGAAGGTTTTGTCTGTCATACCACCTTCTAATAAACGTAAAAGGTCTTTTAAAACTTCTCATAAAAATGATGAATTTTTAAATGATCGATAGCATTCTGATTTATCTATCTCTGATGAGGATCTATCTGGTTCAGAAGATTCTACCTCAGATATTTACACTGACAAATCTTCATACTTATTTAAAATGGAGTATATTCGTTCCTTATTAAAAGAGGTGTTGATTGCATTAGATATGGAGGAGACTAGTTCTCTTGATATTAAAACTAGTAAACGTTTAAATTCGTTTTTTAAACCTCATGTAGTTATTACAGAGGTTTTTCCAGTTCCTGATGCTATTTCAGATGTAATTTCTAGGGAATGGAATAGATTGGGTACTTCTTTTACTCATTCTTCAAGGTTTAAGAAACTGTATCCTTTGCCGACTGATAGATTGGAGTTTTGGGAAAAGATCCCCAAAGTTAATGGGGCCATCTCTACTCTTGCTAAACGTACTACTATTCCTACGGCAGATAGTACTTCTTTTAAAGATCCTTTAGATAGGAAACTTGAATCTTATCTAAGGAAGGCTTATTTATGTTCAGGTTATCTTCTTAGGCCTGCTATTTCTTTGGCTGATGTTGCTGCTGCTTCAACTTTTTGGTTGGAAACTTAAGCACAACAAGTATCAGATCATAATGTGTATAGCATTGTTAAGCTAATTCAACATGCTAATAATTTCATTTGTGATGCCATTTTTTATATCATTAGAATTGATGTCAGATATATGTCTTCAGCTATATTAGCTAGAAGAGCTTTATGGTTTAAATCTTGGAATGCTGATATGACTTCTAAATCAATGTTGCTATCTCTCTCTTTCCAAGGTAATAAGTAATTTGGTTCTCAGTTGGATTCTATTATTTCAACTGTCACTGGGGGAAGGGAGCTTTTTTGCCTCAGGATAAAAAAATCTAAGGGCAAATTTAAGCCTGCTAACCGTTTTTGTTCCTTTCGTCAAAATAAGGAACAGAAACCTGACCCTTCCCCTAAGGTAACGGTTTCCAATTGGAAGCCTTCTCCAGTCTGGAATAAATCTGAGCCATTTAAAAGATCTAAATCAGCCCCCAAGTCTGCATGAAGGTGCGGCCCTCATTCCAGCGCAGCTGGTAGGGGGCAGACTAAGATTTTACAAGGATGTTTGGATCAATTCAATCCAAAATCATTGGATTCTGAACATTGTTTCTCAAGGGTACAGAATAGGTTTCAAAGTAAGACCGCCTGTGAGAAGTTTCTTTCTCTCACGCATTCCAGTGAACCCAGTAAAGGCTCAGGCTTTCCTGAAGTGTGTTTCAGACTTGGAGTTATCTGGGGTAATTGTGCCAGTTCCTTTTCAGGAACAGGGTCTGGGGTTTTATTCAAATCTGTTCATTGTTCCAAAGAAGGAGAATTCTTTCAGACCAGTTCTGGATCTAAAAATTTTGAATCGTTATGTAAGAGTACCAACATTCAAAATGGTGACTATAATGACTATTCTGCCTTTTGTTCAGCAAGGAAATTATATGTCCACAATAGACTTACAGGATGCATATCTTCATATTCCGATTCATCCAGATCGCTATCAGTGCCTGAGATTCTCTTTTCTAGACAAGCATTACAAATTTGTTGCTCTTCCTTTTGGCCTAGCAACAGCTCCAAGGATCTTTTCAAAGGTTCTCGGTGCCCTACTCTCTGTAATCAGAGAGCGGGTTATTGCAGTGTTTCCTTATTTGGATGATATCTTGCTACTTGCTCAGTCTTTACGTTCTGCAGAATCTCACATGAATCAACTAGTGTTGTTTCTTCAAAGACATTGTTGGAGGATCAATTTACCAAAAAGTTCTTTGATTCCTCAGACAAGGGTAACCTTTTTAGGTTTCCAAATAGATTCAGTATCCATAACTTTGTCTCTAACAGACAAGAGACGTCTGAAATTGGTTGCAGCTTGTCAAAACCTTCAGTCTCAATCATTCCCTTCAGTAGCTATGTGCATTGAGGTTTTAGGTCTTATGACTGCAGCTCCCCTTTGCTCGTTTTCATATGAGACCTCTTCAGCTTTGTATGCTGAACCAATGGTGCAGGGATTATACAAAGATATCACAATTAATATCCTTAAATCCCAATGTTCGACTATCTCTGACTTGGTGGTTAGATCACCATCGTTTAGTTCAAGGGGCCTCTTTTGTTCGTCCAGCCTGGACTGTGATCACAACAGATGTGAGTCTTTCAGGTTGGGGAGCTGTCTGGGGAACTCTGACAGCGCAGGGGGTTTGGAAATCTCAAGAGGCGAGATTACCAATCAATATTTTGGAACTCCATGCGATTCTCAGAGCTCTTCAGTTTTGGCCTCTTCTTAAGAGAGAACCGTTTATTTGTTTTCAGACAGACAATGTCACAACCGTGGCGTATGTCAATCATCAAGGTGGGACTCACAGTCCTCAAGCTATGAAAGAAGTATCTCGGATACTTGCATGGGCGGAATCCAGCTCCTGTCTAATTTCTGCGGTCCATATCCCAGGTATAGACAATTGGGAAGCGGATTATCTCAGTCACCAGACTTTACATCCGGGAGAGTGGTCTCTTCACCCAGATGCGTTTTTTCAGATTGTTCAGATGTGGGGGCATCCAGAAATAGATCTGATGGCTTCTCTTCTAAACAGGAAACTTCCCAGGTATCTGTCCAGGTCCAGGGATCCTCAGGCGGAAGCAGTAGATGCGTTGACAGTTCCTTGGAATTATCAACCTGCTTATATCTTTCCGCCTTTAGTTCTTCTTCCAAGAGTGATTTCCAAAATCATAATGGAGCGTTCGTTTGTACTGCTGGTGGCTCCAGCATGGCCACACAGGTTTTGGTATGTGGATCTTGTTCGGATGTCCAGTTGCCAACCTTGGCCACTTCCGTTAAGGCCAGACCTTCTATCTCAAGGCCCATTTTGCCATCAGGATCTCAAATCATTAAATTTGAAGGTATGGAGATTGAACGCTTAGTGCTTAGTCATAGAGGTTTCTCTGACTCAGTGATTAATACTATGTTGCAGGCTCGTAAATCTGTGTCTAGAAAGATTTATTATCGAGTTTGGAAGACTTACATTTCATGGTGTTCTCATAAATTCTCTTGGCATTCTTTTCGAATTCCTAGAATTTTACAGTTTCTTCAGGATGGTTTAGATAAGGGTTTGTCTGCAAGTTCCTTGAAAGGACAAATCTCTGCTCTTTCTGTTCTGTTCCACAGAAAAATTGCTAACCTTCCTGATATTCATTGTTTTGTACAGGCTTTGGTTCATATCAAGCCTGTCATTAAGTCAATTTCTCCTCCTTGGAGTCATAATTTGGTTTTGAGGGTTTAACAGGCTCCTCCGTTTGAGCCTATGCATTCTCTGGACATTAAATTACTTTCTTTGAAATTATTGTTCCTTTTGGCCATCTCTTCTGCTAGAAGAGTTTCTGAATTATCTGCTCTTTCTTGTGAGTCTCCTTTTCTGATTTTTCATCACGATAATGCGGTTTTGCGGACTTCATTTAAATTTTTACCTAAAGTTGTGAATTCCAACAACATTAGTAAAGAAATTGTTGTCCCTTCGTTGTGTCCTAATCCTAAGAATTCTCTGGAGAGATCTTTACATTCTTTGGATGTGGTAAGAGCTTTAAAATAATGGCCCCTATTTATCATAGGTCTTTATCATACGCTCTCCGCATTTATCATTGCACATGCAGCTCACAAGAGCTGCTGGTGCAACGCCGCCCCCTGCTGACTCGCGGCCAATCAGCCGCCAGCAGGGAGGTGTCAATCAACCCGATCGTATTCGATCGGGTTGATTTCCGGCGATTCCTGTCCGCCTGCTCAGAGCAGGAGGACAGGGTTATGGAGCAGCGGTCTTTAGACCACTGCTTCATAACTTGTGTTTCTGGCGAGTCTGAAGACTCGCCAGAAACACGGACTTTCAAGCTCCGTACGGAGCTTGATAAATATGGGCCATTATGTTGAAGCTACTAAAGATTTCAGAAAGACTTCTAGTCTATTTGTTATCTTTTCTGGTTCTAGAAAAGGTCAGAAGGCTTCTGCCATTTCTTTGGCATTCTGGGTAAAGCTTTTGATTCATCATGCTTATTTGGAATCGGGTAAATCCCTGCCTCAGAGGATTACGGCTCATTTTACTAGGTCAGTTTCCACTTCCTGGGCTTTTAAGAATGAAGCTTCTGTTGATCAGATTTGCAAAGCAGCAACTTGATCTTCTTTACATACTTTTACTAAATTCTACCATTTTGATGTTTTCTCTTCTTCAGAAGCAGTTTTTGGTAGAAAAGTGCTTCAGGCAGCTGTTTCAGTTTGATTCTTCTGATTATAATTTCGCTTTTTTTTCATTATAAAGATTAAAACTTTTGATTTGGGTTGTGGATTCATTTTTCAGCGGAATTGGCTGTCTTTATTTTTATCCCTCCCTCGCTAGTGACTCTTGCGTGGAGTTCCACATCTTGGGTATTTGCTATCCCATACATCACTAGCTCATGGACTCTTGCAAATTACATGAAAGAAAACATAATTTATGTAAGAATTTACCTGATAAATTCATTTCTTTCATATTGGCAAGAGTCCATGAGACCCACCCTTTTTATGGTGGTTATGATTTTTTTGTATAAAGCACAATTATTCCAATTCCTTGTTGATGCTTTCGCTCCTTTCTTATCACTCCACTTCTTGGCTATTCGTTAAACTGAATTGTGGGTGTGGTGGGGGTGTATTTATAGGCATTTTGAGGTTTGGGAAACTTTGCCCCTCCTGGTAGGAATGTATATCCCATACGTCACTGGCTCATGGACTCTTGCCCATATGAAAGAAATGAATTTATCAGGTAAATTCTTACATAAATTATGTTTTTTTTTTATTATGGCTGTGATCTGATGAGCCTTCGAGGTGGTATAAAAATACCATACACATTCTAAATTTTCAGGACAAATTGTGATTTGGTATTAGGAAATAATTACTTGGTATAATTTTATATTTTAAATTACTGAGTCCTTTTTGTGACAGGACTGAGATCTAGACCTATGCTTGGGAATCGTTTTGATTTAAGCCTTATGTCATTATTAATGTGCAAAGAATTTGTAACAGATGGTGTTTTTCAAGGTCGCTGATAAGCAGAAAAAAGCTGACAGTTCAGAGGCAGTATTGGTTGTTTTATTAAACAGAGAAATATAGATTTTCATGGCAGATGAAAAAAACAGAAGGCTTATTGATTACAATTAATTCTTAGGATAGCGTTGTACATATCCCAAACACTGTTGAATTTGCATACGTGATTTGCCACTGCCACCACTATAGAAAACATGTTCAATTAATCAATCTCCCTTTCTTTAACAAAGTGTATTGGAATCTTCCTACTCTCCAACTTTTGATTATGACAACTTTGTTGTTAATCTTATTTGTGAAAATGCTCTCAGATGTAGCTGTGTTATATCCCTGAAGGTTTATACCATCTCACCACCCTCACTTCTCTCCTCTGAACTATACATATTGAAATCATGTCTTTTCTTGTCAAATTTATTTTTCAGACCATGTACCAGTCAGTTTCTAGTTCATGTAAATCATTCTGGAGATATAGTGATTTATAAAATGGCAAATGAACCTCACTTTATTTTAAAATACCTCTTTCTATATAACCAATTATCCAGGCCACCTATTTATAGTGCATTAAGAAGGCTGTGATCACAACAATATTATTTTATTAGACAATAAAAACTCCCACAAAGCATAGACATAAATATAGTATTTACAAACAAAAAAGTGTCCTTCTAGACTATGAAATATTTTTTCCGTAATGTGTTCCTCTTTACTGTCAGCAAAGTGCCATTGTGCTGTTAAATGTTATATCCAATTTATTTTTATATATATATTACCCATTTAAGCTACCAATCCTGGCATCAGTTATAAATGTTTGTACTATCTGCAAAAATACACACACCTATCCTATATAATAAAAGGCCAGGTATGTTTGTCAGATGCAGTCATGCGCAGTAGAGACTGCAGAGGCCAAACATACCTGGCCTTGAACAGCAGAGGAGTGCGCACTGCGGAAGCTGCCTGGTGGGGGCGTGGCCAGGCGTGTGTGATGGGGCGTGGCGAGGGACGTGGACGACAGGCGTGTCGAGGGGTGTTGCTAGGGCGTGACCTCGCAGGAGCGCGCGTGAAGGGTGTGGCCGACGGGAGAGACCAAAAGAGAGGAGGGAAAGAGAGAAAGTGAGCAAAAGAGGGGGAAGAGAGAGAGAGAGAGGAAAAGAGAGGGGAGAGAGAGCAAAAGAGGGGGAGAGAGAGAGAGAGAGCAAAAGAGGGGGAGAGAGCAAAAGAGAGGGGGGAGAGAGAGAGCAAAAGAGAGGGGGAGAGGGAGAGCAAACGAGAGGAGAGAGAGCAAAAGAGGAGGAGAGAGAGCAAAAGAGGGGGGAGAGAGCAAAAGAGGGGGGAGAGAGCAAAAGAGGGGGAGAGAAAGAACAAAAGAGAGCGGAGAGAGAGAGCAAAAGAAAGCGGAGAGAGAGAGCAAAAGAGAGTGGGAAGAGAGAGCAAAATAGGGGGAGAGAGAGAGCACAAAAGAGGGGGAGAGAGCACAAAAGAGGGGAGAGAGAGAGAGCTCAAAAGAGAGGGGGGAGAGAGCTCAAAAGAGAGGGTGGAGAGAGAGAGCGCAAAAGAGGGGGGAGAGAGGGCAAAAGAGAAGGTGGAGAGAGAGCGCAAAAGAGGGAGAGAGAGAGCAAAAAAGAGGAAGAGAGAGAGCGCAAAAGAGAGGGGGAAGAGAGAGAGCAAAAGAGGGGGAGAGAGCAAAAGAGGGCGAGAGAGAGAGCAAAAAAGGGGGGAGAGAGCAGAAGAGGGGGGAAGAGAGAGAGAGAGAGCACAAGCAAAAGAGGGGAGAGAGAGCAAAAGAGGGGGGAGAGAGAGAGCAAAAGAGGGGGAGAGAGCAAAAGAGGTGGAGAGAGAGAGAGCAAAAGAGGTGGGGGAGAGCGCAAAATAGGGGGGGAGAGAAAGTTCAAAAGAGAGGGGGGAGAGAGTGCGCAAAAGAGAGGGGGAAGAGAGAGCACAAAAGAGAGTAGGGAGAGAGAGGGAGCAAGGGTTGGAACTGCAGTGCTTAAAAAATTGGCCAGTGTACACAGGCTTTAGGACTAGTAAATATATAAAACAAAACAATCCCAAGCACCGACTCATGAGGCACACCGCTAGTGGCTCCTCTTGAATGTACACAGTTAATTAAAAAAAAGAGGGGGAAGAGAGAGAGAGAGAGGAAAAGAGAGGGGAGAGAGAGCAAAAGAGGGGGGGGAGAGAGAGAGAGAGAGAGAGAGAGAGAGAGAGAGAGCAAAAGAGGGGGGAGAGAGCAAAAGAGAGGGGGGAGAGAGAGAGCAAAAGAGAGGGGGAGAGGGAGAGCAAACGAGAGGAGAGAGAGCAAAAGAGGAGGAGAGAGAGCAAAAGAGGGGGGAAAGAGCAAAAGAGGGGGGAGAGAGCAAAAGAGGGGGAGAGAAAGAACAAAAGAGAGCGGAGAGAGAGAGCAAAAGAAAGCGGAGAGAGAGAGCAAAAGAGAGTGGGAAGAGAGAGCAAAATAGGGGGAGAGAGAGAGCACAAAAGAGGGGGAGAGAGCACAAAAGAGGGGGGAGAGAGAGAGCTCAAAAGAGAGGGGGGAGAGAGCTCAAAAGAGAGGGTGGAGAGAGAGAGCGCAAAAGAGGGGGGAGAGAGGGCAAAAGAGAAGGGGGAGAGAGAGCGCAAAAGAGGGAGAGAGAGAGCAAAAAAGAGGAAGAGAGAGAGCGCAAAAGAGAGGGGGAAGAGAGAGAGCAAAAGAGGGGGAGAGAGCAAAAGAGGGCGAGAGAGAGAGCAAAAAAGGGGGGAGAGAGCAGAAGAGGGGGGAAGAGAGAGAGAGCGCAAGCAAAAGAGGGGAGAGAGAGCAAAAGAGGGGGGAGAGAGAGCAAAAGAGGGGGAGAGAGCAAAAGAGGGGGAGAGAGAGAGCAAAAGAGGGGGGGGAGAGCGCAAAATAGGGGGGGAGAGAGAGTTCAAAAGAGAGGGGGGAGAGAGTGCGCAAAAGAGAGGGGGAAGAGAGAGCACAAAAGAAAGTGGGGAGAGAGAGGGAGCAAGGGTTGGAACTGCAGTGCTTAAAAAAATTGGCCAGTGTACACAGGCTTTAGGACTAGTAAATATATAAAACAAAACAATCCCAAGCACCGACTCATGAGGCACACCGCTAGTGGCTCCTCCTGAATGTACACAGTTAATTAAAACACTTTGCCAATTATCCTAAGGAGAAATATTACAAACATATCTATTTACGGGTCTGTTAAAATTAGTTTGTTGTGCTGGAGAGTCTAGAACTAGATTAGAAACATCTACTAATGTGGGTATTTCCACAAGTGAGCAAATCAAGTAAGTAGGCTGAAAAAGATGACAAATATAAAGCCAGTAGGACACATTGACCAGTGGGATACAATAAACTGCTAATGGCCAGCAGAATACAGAGCAGGTAGGGAAATGGTGCAGTGAAGTGTCTAAGAGACGTTTGCCTTGCTGTCTTAAAGGGACAGTAAACCCTAAAAACAAAATCATGATTTGGATAGAACATGCAATTTAAACAACTTTTTAATTTACTTCTATTATCAAATTTGCTTCATTCTCTTGTTATCATTTGCTGAAGGAGCAACATTGCACTACTGGCAGCTAGCTGAACACATCTAGTTATCACAAGAGACAAATGTGTGAAGGCACCAGTCACTAGCTCCCATTAGTGTAGAATATGTGTGTATTCTTTTTCAAGGGATACCAAGAGAATGAAGCACTTTTGAAAATAGAAGTGAATTTAAAAGTGTCTTAAAATGACATGCTCTATCTGAATCATGCAAGTTTAATTTTGACTTTCCTATCCCTTTAAGGCATTCCAGACTGAGGAAAGCAAGACTATAATGTTCTGAGAAAGGAGCTTGTGCCTCTAAAAAGAGCAGCCACGTGCCCAACTGCTCAGCATCCCCATGAGATCTGATTACAGAAGGCAGTTCTTGGGTGCCATGACAGAAATTGGGAGCAATAAATTAGAGAAGAATAAAGCTTGCAGAAATGAGAGTAAACAAGACATACAAATGAGAGAGCCAATCAAAGGAAGAGCTTAGAGCATTGTAAACATTTTAAACGCCTCTACCTCTGGCTACCTCTCAATTTGAACTATATGCTGCACTTAAACATTTACAGTTCAGTATCCAAATGTATTCTATATAAACATAAAAGCCCCATGCTTTAAAATGGATTGAATGATTTCAATGCTCTGTGCCACCATTTGTGTTTCTGATAACTCAAGTATTAATAATAATAATAATAATAATAATTATTATTATTATTAATAAGGTCTGTCATGCAAGAGTAATGTGAGAAACTAAATAATGCCTGTTGTTGATTTGCAGTGATTATGTACAGCATTAGCTTCTTATTTGTCATATTTAAAATGCACCAAAACAATATTGCCCTGTACAATCCTAATAACCTAGCACAAACTCTCCGGCAGTGTCATACACAATGGCTTTACAACGGTTTCCCCAAATGACATTACAAGCTAGTACTAAGTATTGCCCATTGCTAAAAGAATCAAACTATAACCAGAAATGAATGTAACATATTTATACCACAGAGTATACTGTGTGTATAAGATCCAAACAAAAAAGAAAATGTTCCAGGGAGACAGGAAGGTGTCGAGACCAGAGGCATAGTTAGGTTTTATGGGTCTCTGAGGTAATTTTATGTTTTAATTCTCTCCTCCTGCTCTAATTTTTTATGCTGAGACAGGAAAGTGGAGCCAGGCACAGTGAGGAAGAAGAATTATTTATGTATGGGGACAAGACTCATGTCCAGTTAAAGGGACAGTCAACTTAAAAAATGTTATTGTTTAAAAAGATAGATAATCCCTTTATTCCCCAGTTTTGCACAACCAACATGATTATATTAAAGTGAAGGTCAATTTTCATCAATGAGTGCCCGGTTTTTAAAAATACTTTTAAAATCAGGGGCACTTTCATTGATGAAAATTAACATTGCACTGGATTTTAAGAAATACTTACCTTTTACTTCTGCAAAGCCGGATCGACGATCTCCCTCCTTCTTCTTCCTGCTGTAGACAACAGCAATGACGAAACTGGCTTCCTCCAATCACAGCCAGGCATCACGAGCTGGACGCTCTGGGGTGCAAGCCATGATTGGAGGAAGCCGGTTTTTGTCATTTCTGACGTCACTACAGAGGAACTGAGGCTGAGATCGGCGATCCGGTTTTGCAGGAGAAAAAGGTAAGTATTTCTTAAAATCCAGTGCAATGTTAATTTTCATCAATGAAAGTGCCCCTGTTTTAAAAAGTATTTTTAAAAACCGGGCACTCATTGATGAAAATTGACCTTCACTTTAATACACTTTTTACCTGATTACCTTGTATCTAAGCCTTTTCTGTACGCCTCCTGATCACATGACTTTTTATTTATTTATTTATTTATTTATTATCTATTGACTTGATTTTATCCAATTAGTGCAGTGTCTGCCACAACCCACGTTAGCACAATGTTATCTATATGGCTCACATGAACTAGCACCCCCCTGTTGCGAAAATCTATTAGAAAAGCATGTGATAAGAGGCTGTCTTTAGAGGCTTAGAAACAGACGGAAATTTAGAGGTTTAAAAGGTTATAAAGTATATTAATATAAACAATGTTGTTTGTGCAAAGCTGGGGAATGGGTAGTAAAGGCGTTATCTATCTTTTTAAACAATAACAATTTTGGTGTTGACTGTCCCTTTAAATATATGCTTTCCCTTTTTAAAAAAATAAGATAAAAATAGTGAAATATTTCAGATATATCATAGCTATATTTCTATTAGAAGTTGTTGGTTCCTGTAAGATTTTCTATATACCTTGCTGTTGCATGTGACATTACAATATGAGGTGCTGTATAGGGAGTTATAAAGTCATACCAAGTATATTGAATGTGACAAGATGTAAACTCCTAAAGGGACATTATATTAAAACATGTTCTCAGTTCCACCTGAACGAGAATATTCCAAAGTTTATTAAAGTAATTCGCTCCTTGAAAAATGAATGCTGCTTTGCTGAGTAAACCAGTTTGTTTTGTAGAAGCTGTCCCTGTCAACCAGTGAGCTGTAGAGTCTCAGGACATAATCATAGAATTGCTGTGAGCCTCACTAAACAGTCTATGGGGTAGATTTACCAAGCAGCGGATGCTGCAATCTGCCCCCAAAGTTTCTGGCTCGCCGGAAACTTAAGTTAAGAAGCAGCGGTCATAAGAGGTGGCAGACTGCAATCATTGACACCCCCTGCTAGCTGCCGATTGGCCGCAAATGCATGAGGTGGCATTGCACAAGCATTTCACCAGAAATGCTAGTGCAATGTTAAATGCCGACACAGAATCATGGCCACCTGCCATTTAATAAATCGTACCCTATGCTTTTTTTTCACTAAATATTTTTAACATGCTTCATGTTCTGACAAAAAAGTGCACTCAAATGTGTTACTCCTGTAATGTTTCCCGATTGGCTGCAAGGGTGCCTTCAGCCAATTGTAGTTAGGGTGCCTTCAGCCAATTGTAGTTGATACTCGACTAATATAAAGAAACATGATTATGATGAGCTGTGTAAAATGCGAGGTATTGGTTCCACTGGTGATTAAACAAGGATATTTATCTTTGTATGTTAGACATTGGGATTTTGAAATGTGTATTTATGTGTGTGTGTGCACTGAACATTTGTAGAATTTATACAAAAGAGCACTAGCTAAAAATGTTGAAGATATTTATTTACTTATTTATTTTGTTTTTGCATGGTACAATGTTAAAGGGACACTGTACCCAAAAATTTTCTTTCGTGATTCAGATTGAGCATGCAATTTTAAGCAACTTTCTAATTTACTCCTATTATCAAATGTTCTTCGTTCTCTTGCTATCATTATTTGAAAAAGAAGGCATCTAAGCTTTTTTTTGGTTTCAGAACTCTGGACAGCAATTTTTTATTGGTGGATGAATTTATCCACCAATCAGCAAGGACAACCCAGGTTGTTCACCAAAAATGGGCCGGCATCTAAACTTACATTCTTGCATTTCAAATAAAGATACCAAGAGAATGAAGAAAATTTGATAATAGGAGTAAATTAGAAAGTTGCTTAAAATTTCATGCTCAATCTGAATCACAAAAGAAATTTTTTGGTTACAGTGTCCCTTTAAGTAAAAGTGGTTTAGATCAAATGTGAAAATAAAAGGAACTGATTAGGTATCTATTGGTCACTGGCTGACAGCAGAGGCGTAACTAGAAACCACAGGGCCCAGGTGCAAGAATCTAAGAAGGGGCACCCCACCACCCCTCCCCCCTCCAAAAAAAGGTGAATTTAATACATTTTTTTTATTTTTACATTTAACACAGAAAAAAATGTGAATCAGATTACATGTCTGCAAAAGGAGGTACCCTGTGCCCACAGTCTGTGAGATGGTCTGACCCCCTGTATATAGTGACACTGTTTAACCCACCAGTACTGTATATAGTGAGTTAGTGACACAGTCTGTTATCTGCCAGTGAGATGGCTGGCCTGACCCTACCTGCCCCAGTACTTTATAGAGTGACCACAGTAGTCTGTGACATGGTCCCGCCCCCCTGTACTGTATATAGTGGTACTGTATAGTGACACTGTTTACCCCCTGCCCCCCCCATGCTGTAGTAACAAGGTCTGGAATTTGCTGGTTCCACAAACATACACACACATACATGCATAAATACACACACAGTCACATACATACATACACACATCACACACACATAAACACCAATGGGTAAAACAGAAACACTAACCCCTGTAGTCATGTCACACTCACATGATATCAGTGCAGGCAGTGGTAGGTTAACGTTTTTTATTAAAAATAATAATAATTTTAAGCTGGGCCCCCACCCTCAGGGGCCCAGTCGCACCTGCGACCTCTGCACCCCCTGTAGTTTCGCCCCTGGCTGACAGTGACAACGCTTACAAAAAAAGTTGCTTTATTCAGCACCGGGATATTATAAAAAAAAAACAACAACACTATGATAAATATCAAAGGTAGAACAAACATTTTTTTGGCCATAATAAATTTGGTAATGCCATTAATATACAAATATGAATTTCTGTCCTCTCTGACAACATAAAGGTTAAGACTTGAGATGATTTTATAGAAGAGAAAATTATGCTAGACATGTGGAGGGTCTCAAGGAATAATATTTTTTGTACAGCAGTGTTTCCCAACTCTAATCCTCAGGACCCTTAAAGGGATAGTAAACACCAAAAATGTTATTGTTTAAAAAGATAGAAAATACCTTTATTTACCATTCCCCAGTTTTGCATAATCAACAGTTATATAAATATACTTTTTACCTCTTTAATTAACTTGTATCTAAGCTTCTGCTAAATGCCTCCTTATCTCAGATCTTTTAAAAGACTTTTCAGGCGATTAGCGCTGACTCTTAAATAACTCCTGCATGAGCACAATGTTATTTATATGAAACACATGCACTAACACCCTCTAGCTGTGAAAACTTGTAAAATGCATTCAGATAAGAGGCGGCCTTCAAGGACTTCAAAATTAGCATATGAGCCTCCTAGGTTTAGCTTTCAACTAAGAATACCAAGAGAACAAAGCAAATTTGATGATAAAAGTAAATTAGAAAGTTGTTTAAAATTGCATGCCCTTTCTGTATCACAAAAGTTTAATTTGGACTTTACTATCCCTTTAACAGGCCAGATATTTATTATATCTTAACTAGAGCACAGGTGAAATAATCAACTGATGGGTGAGCTGATTATTTCACCTGTGCTCTAGTTATGCTATAATTAATATCTGGCATGTTAAGGGTCCTGAGGACTGGATTTGGGAAATACTGTTGTACAGTATATGCAAGTATGCGAGGAGAGTTACAATAAATGTCACTGTATTTAAGCTATGTAATATAACGTCCTCTTTAGAGGAAGTGGTGCAGACCCATGATAAGTAGATTACACTATCATAGTCTTCCTTACATACTTTTGAAATACTGTTGTACAGTATGTGAACATGAGTAAAATATGATGAGGGTGTAAATAAATATGTAGATATACTGCAGCTCCAGTACCAAAACATTATGAGGGGATTCCTGTACTGTTGGACACATAAAATAGTATATATCATATTACTGGATATATGTTCAGACATCAAAAGGTTAACAGATTTTCTAACAGCACTTGTGTCCTGTCTCAACTCAGAGCAATGAGGAACAGATGGGGTTTTTCCACTGAATTTTGAATAATAAGAATCGTAGTTGCTAAGATGCAAAACAACTTTGGTATTTATGAGACTCTCCTGAGGCTATGAAGAAGTAGAAAGGGAACAAGAGGGCATAACCCTCACCAAAGACACATCTAGGCCCTTATCCCAAATCAATAACAGAAGCTGAGTATCAATATCACTGATTGGAATCACAAAACACAGTGGCCTTTATAAAATGCCAGGAGCCCAGGGGAAGAGATATTGATCACAAGTGGAATGTTGTTGGACAGCAGACGATAGTCACACTGCTTACTGTTTCACTGCTGGAGAAATTCTAATTAGTTATGTAGTATTTTAAAGGGACATAATACCCAAATGTTGAAAAACTTGAAAGTGATGCAGCATAGCAGTAAAAAAAAAACGCTAACTAGAACAAATCACCTGAACATCTCTGTGACGTGAGTAACCAAGATCTGAGGGCATGTTATGGAACATTCTTTGTAGAACATATGAATTCCAGCCTCCAAATTCTGCATAAAAAACCTTTATTCTTTTCACATATGGTCCAGGACAAATATTGTTTGTCCTGGACCATATGTGAAAAGAATAAAGTTTTTTTATGCAGAATTTGGAAGCTGGAGTTCATATGTTCTTGATTGGATCAAGACAAAGGTGTGCTGTTTTCCAATCGCTGTGAAACTGTCATGGAACATTCTTTGGGCAGGGGGTATATGGGCTTAAGGATACCCAGAGACTGCCTAGAAATGTGGAATTTTATATGCTGAACACCCCATGTACTTTCATAACTCTGTCTTATGTCCACGTCACCCTGTATCACTAAATATAGGATGGGTACAGGGTATGAGTGCCCCTTGTGGGAGCAATTGTGACTCTATAAACCAAGTAGGCATAAAGGACTTAATCGTTAATGAGAGACGTTTTTATTGTGTCTCAGGAGTCTGTCTGGGTAAACGGATTGTGTTCCTTTGTCATTATGTTAATTAGACTACCAAAAATCAGATTGTCTGAGTAAACTTTCTTCACCAGTTAACTAACTTGATATGTTAATCTGTTTTACCTGTGAATAGACACTTGTTATAGGTTTGATGTATTGTTCATATGTTTGCTTTACTGTTTCACCATATCCCTCTGTAGACTGAAGCTCTGTGACTCTGGAATGCCAGGGTGTATACATATGTGTGCTGCTTTTAAATAAAGTGTTCATTTTGTGTTCAGACCCCTGAGTGTTGCCTTAGTTCTGTTTACCTCTATAACTTTAGACTGTGGTCAAAGGGAGATACCAGGAGCTATTGCTCTGGATAAAGGGATGTCCAGGACAAGGGAAGTGTTCTGACGGAGGTACTCATTCAGGGTACTAGGCGGTCCATCACATTTGGTGGCAAGTGCTGGGATAGATTTTTTGTCCTGCTGACAGAGGAGGAGCGGCACCATCACCCGCAGCTATGGAAGCGGAGCTCCTATGGTGAATGCAGCAAGTGCTGACCCACCTTGACAAACCTGTTTGCGCACAGGACAAGCTGGGATGGAGGGATGTGCTGCCTAGCTATCAGTCCCTAAACAGCACTACAAAGATGCGTCAACAGCCACCAGTAAAGGATCGCAGCCAGACGATTATGGAAGATGCAGGGGGAAAATTCCACAGCAGAGTGCGGAGAAGGTTGTTAATCTACGGAGCCAACCCATCCGAAGCAGCAGCAGTCCGAGTGACAAACGCAGAGGTGGTGAAGTAGATCACCAGGTATCAAAATATTCAGATGGCTGAGATGCTGGGATCAGATACCTCTAAATAGGAAGTTCCGATATGGGACTTCCAGTGTCAAGTCAAAGTCGCCCTTGCAGTGCTAGGAGGGCCAGTTCCAGAGGAGATGTGCCTGAAATGGAGAGCCCTGATTCGGCTAGAGATGTGGGAAGATACATTTGAGAATTGGTATGGCTGCAGAGACAAAGTCCTGCCCTCTCCAGAACAGCGCTTCGGGGACAAGGTAAACTTGCGGCTCTGCTTACTGAGAGGACAACCCACAGGTGACGTTTCAGATCTGATTCTGTTTCAGGAGTCTGTCTGGGTAAACTGATTGTGTTCCTGTGTGATTATGTTAACTAGACTGCCCAAAATCAGATTGTCTGAGTAAATTTATTCCACCAGTTAATTAACTTGATATGTTAATCTGTTTTACCTGTGAATAGACAATTGTTAGAGGTTTGATGTATTGTTCATATGTTTGCTTTACTGTTTAACCAATTCCCTCTGTAACCTGAAGCTCTGTGACTCTGCAATGCCAGGGTGTATAAATATGTGTGCTGCTTTTAAATAAAGTGTTCATTTTGTGCTCAGACCCCTGAGTGTTGCCTCAGTTCTGTTCACCTCTATAACTTTAGACTGCAGTCAAAGGGAAATACCAGGAGCTATTGCTCATTCAGGGTACCAGGCGGTCTGTCACAATCTCTATGTAAAAAAGAAAGAAATTTTACCTCAAAATGTATTCATACCCCACTGTAAAGGACTTTAAGCAGCAAATCAGTATGCCTGTCCCGGGACTTGCAAGGGAGCATGCCTCATGCACACTCATGTTATTTCCCTATTCAGTTTAACAAAGTTTACTATGAAATCTCATGAGATCACAGTAAAAGAGTTCATGACCTCAGCACAGCTGCTGTTTATTTCTTCCTTTTTTTAACCTGCAGATGGGCAATAACTGAAAGATAACTTTTACAGAACACTTACTCTGGTGAGCTGAGGAAATTGTGAGGTAAAATATCTTCCTTTTTTACATAGAGATGTTCAGGTGATATTTTCTTATCAGCTTTTTACAGTTATGCTGCATCACTTTCAAGTGATTTAGCATATAAGTATTATGTCCCTTTAAGTCCACATATTGTAATGATCCAAGAGTTTACATTCTCTAAGAATGGAAAACACTCTCTACAGATTATATTGAACAAATACAATATTGCTTGATTTATATGAGTAGTTCCAAAGGTTAAGAATTGGAGTTAAGTTCATTGTTAGGGAATCTAGACTTATGTATTTATGTTATATTCTATGCAGTATGAAAAGCTTTGCCTCACAAAGTTTAATTTCCTATATTATGAGAAGTTTAATAATAGATGAAGTATCAAAACAAGCTTCATAAAAACAACAGGGTTTAAAAAAATTATTATTATTTCTATTGAGGACAAAAATAAATTTATACAATACAGGTTTAATGCAATGTACCAAATATTCGCTTCATATCCGGTCTGGAAAGCACAAGAAATTATAAAGTCCTCTTTTTCAGTCCCTAAATTTCAATGGAATAGGTTACTCTTGGACCAACTGAGGTTTTGTATTTAGAGTCCAGGGGTTTATGTTTAGTAGAATGAAAAATAAACATGAAAAGAAAAATTGCATCTAAGAGAAAATGAATAAAAATACCATAAGCTGTTATATAATAAAGATGCATGTACCATCACTGGGCTTACTTAAAAGGATATACAACACTTGGTAATGCAATAAACAAAACTACAGAAATAACACAGAGAGCATATTTATACATCTTAGCCCCCTACATCAGGACTGTGGGTCTCACTAAGTTTCCCATATGTATCAAAAGAAGGTAAGAAGAAATTATAGAAGTTATATGGGAGTAGTAACCCCTACCAGATCTTCTGGTTTCTGGTATTTATATTAAAGGGACAGTCAACACAAGATACAAGATAGATAATCCCTTAATTACCAACACAGTTATAATTATACACATTTTACCTCTGTAATTACCTTGTATCTAAGCCTCAGCAGACTGCCCCCTTATTTCAGTTCTTTTGACAGACTTGCATTTAAGGCAATCAGCGCTGTCTCCATGGTAAATTCATGTGCATGAGCTCAATGTTAACTATATGAAACACGTGAACTAATGCCCTCTAGTGGTGAAAAACTATCAAAATGCATTTAGATTAGAGGCGGCCTTCAAGGTCTAAGAAATTAGCATATGAACCTCCTAGGTTTAGCTTTCAACAAAGAATACCAACAGAACAAAGCAAAATTGGTGATAAAAGTAAATTGGAAAGTTGTTTAAAATTACATGCCCTATTTGAAACATGAAAGTTTTTTTGGACTTGACTGTCCCTTTAAGTAAAAAAAAAGGGGGTTATATGAAGGCAGGTTGTGAAATGTAAAGGATAATAGGGGATGTCCTGACACCAACCTCTGAGGTGAATACAAACAATTATTCCTTATCTATCATATTGTAATGTTATGTTCCACTTAGGGATTACATGAGTATGAATACCAGTTATGAAGTGCATAAGTGTTAAAGCAATTTGTTAGGTACTTTTTTAAAAATTATTATTGTCTCCTCCGTGGCCCCGGCTGCTGGCCACCAGGAAGACATCATGTTAACTGCCCCACGCATAGGAGCTACAGTAATGTGGTGTCAGGAACCCCCATTTTAGATTTGTTATATTAAGTGCCCTCACAAACCCTGCAAAAAACAGTGAAATACAGTTTAGGGTGCTGAAAGAACAACAGTATTTGCTATACATGCATTATTAGTGAATTCAGTTCCAGATTCTATGCATTTCTCACAATGAAATAAGGAAAAGTACTGCATTGCAGTGTCTCTTCTAGAACTGTAAAACTATGAACAAGCAATATATATTTGGTCTGGTTTACTATTATAATAAGCAGATTAAACTGTAATATTCATAACTAGTGAAACAAACTTATAACCTGGCATTTCAATGTTCTTGCTATGTACGCTGGTATGTAAAGAGCGGTAGCAGTTCATATTCAGCAGTCCCAAAGAGGCGTCTTTGTAGGTGCAGAAAGAGGCCATTTAAAAAAATCAGGTGTCTCAAAATGGCGTTAACTGATGGCGCTCCACTGGTATGATCACGACTCCCTATGCAAGCTGGTTCCCTCTGCATCTGCTGTGTAACGTTGAATCCACAGTATGAACAGGCTCTATAGTGTATATATAGGGAAAAATTGCAATCTCCTATTGCATATTCATTCACCCAGTAATGTGGGAGATTTTGAGATGCAGTTATTAGAATGTGATGCCTTACCATTCATAATTGTTTAATGGGGATTTACGACTCCATGCTCCAATGGGCTCTGGTTTTGAGAAATATATTAGAGACAGAGGCAATTATATGCTAACTTGTTAGGGCGGGGAGGGGGGCATTAGGAGCAGCAGGTTTCCTGGTGCTTAAAAAAAAAAAAAGCCAAATAATACTAGTTTTGGCTGTAGACATAAAAAAAAAATCTTTTTTCAAGATTACATTTCTAAAACACTGCTGAGCTATAACTTTTCAGTTTTGGAGTGATTATCAGTCTGTGGTGAAACCAAATCACCAAATTCATTATTTCAGTCCTGAGCTATACAAACACATGTGCAAATACAGACCTCCCTTATTCTGAGCTATGTCCCTATTTGCAGAATTTCCCTTATCCTGCAATGGACACAACCAAAAAAACAACCAGACACATCCACTGACTGCCCAGATACATGCACTGACTGCCCAAACACATCCACTGACTGCCCATACACACCTACTGACTGCCCAGACCCACCTACTGACTGCCCAGACACACCCACTGACCGCCCAGACCCACCTACTGACTGCCCAGACCCACCTACTGACTGCCCAGACACACCCACTGACTGCCCAGACACACCCACTGACTGCCCAGACCCACCTACTGACTGCCCAGACCCACCTACTGACTACACACCTACTGACTGCCCAGACCCACCTACTGACTGCCCAGACACACCTACTGACTGCCCAGACCCACCTACTGACTGCCCAGACCCACCTACTGACTGCCCAGACACACCCACTGACTGCCCAAACACACTTACTGACTGCCCAGACCCACCTACTGACTGCCCAGACACACCCACTGACTGCCCAGACACACCCAAGACCCACCTACTGACTGCCCAGACACACCGACTGACTGCCCAGACACACCCACTGACTGCCCAGACCCACCTACTGACTGGCCAGACACACCTACTGACTGCCCAGACCCACCTACTGACTGCCCAGACACAACCACTGACTGCCCACCCAGACAAACCCACTGACTGCCCAGACACACCCACTGACTGCCCAGACACACCTACTGACTGCCCAGACACACCCACTGACTGCCCAGACACACCCACTGACTGCCCGCCCAGACACACCCACTGACTGCCCAGACACACCCATTGACTGTCCAGACACACTGACTGACCGCCCAGACACACCAACTGACTGCCCAGACATACTCACTGACAAAAACTGATTGCAATAGCACTCCATTGGTACTGTTGGGGATGCCCTATATAATATTCCTGTGTATTATGGTTCAATTGGGCTAGAGTGCTTGTGCATGTGGGAAATTTACAAAGAAAAGTCATAACAGACTGACAAAACGTATGCACTTATGAAAGCACTTCTGTGTCCTCTTAAGTTATCATCTGTTACAAGGGGTAAAAGAACAAAACTACCATTAAAATGTAACTTTTATTGAAATAGATTTTTAAAAAAAGTGTGATTTGTTTTAAAAACAAAGCCATCTTTTAGACAATACTAAACTTAACCAATGAATTAAAGTACATCATAAATAAGGTTATATAATCCAATGGTGCTTTTCACGTAGATTATACTATAAGGTTGCTATTTACAAGTTGTACTATGTGTACAACTCGTTCAGTACAACAGATCTGGTCACAAATTCAGTTACTGAGCAGTGTTGACACAATACTAACAAAATTATAGGAATTAAAGTGCACCATATAACATATTTCTGTTATAACGATACTATCTAATTAAATGGTGACTTCTTTAATGATATCATAACAAGTATTATGTATTGTTTTCTCAATCTGTGCAAAAATATAAATACAACCATTTAGTATTACCAACCTGGGCCAAAGCAAACCCAAGCATTATAATGTCTCATATCACCTAGGTGCACAAGTACATAGGAACCAATAAGGATTGAATACAATACAATGTAAAAACTTACATATCCCTCAAGAACTATAATATATAATTTATAATCAGTTCTAACCAGACACAAAGTGGTGTAAGAATCCTATTATTATTGAGTACCAACAAATCATATTTGTGTTTTTAAAAAAATCACACATCTTTTTTAATCAATTTCAATAAAAGTTACATTTTAATGGTAGCCTTGTTTCTTTACCCCTTGTAACAGATGATAATTTAAGGTGACACAGAAGTGATACATAGTTGCCAACATTTAAAAAAAAAAATCCAGGGACACTTTGCAGCAGAGCAAGCAAGTGGGTTACTGGAGTATTGACGACCTACTGTTCAACTGCTCCGCCCTCTCAGTTCTGCAATCAAAACACACCCATTTGAAAGTAATAGTATAATTTAGATTTATCCATAGTTTATTATATATATTACAGCACCAAGCTCTTACACCTACCCAGTCTCTGGAACACATTCTGGGCATATGGTTATTTCTACAACACAGCATCAAAATTAGAAAGATAAATAATATGTGAACCCATTCAATAATAATAACAATATTCCATTAGGAATTAATTATATTTAAATAATACACTATATCTATTTATCATCTATCTATCTGTATGTATCTGTGTGTATGTATATATATATATATATATATATATATATATATATATATATATATATATGTATGCAAACAACAAATGTTGTGCAAAAGAGATTTTCAGGGACATTTCCAGGGACAAAAAAAATCCAGGGACATACAACAAAATCCAGGGACTGTTCCTGGAAATCAGGGACTGTTGGCAACTATGGTGATATCATAAGTGCACACTTTTTGTTAGTCTGTTCTGACTTTTCTTTGTAAAACACCCACTGACTGCCCAGACACATCCATCGACTGCCCAGACACAACCACTGACTGCCCAGACACATCCATCGACTGCCCAGACACAACCACTGACTGCCCAGACACAACCACTGACTGCCCAGACACATCCAGTGACTGCCCAGACACATCCAGTGACTGCCCAGACACATTCACTGACTGCCCAGATACAACCATTGACTGCCCAGACACATTCACTGACTGCCCAGACACATCCAGTGACTGCCCAGACACAACCACTGACTGCCCAGACACAACCACTGACTGCCCAGACACATCCACTGACTGCCCAGACACAACCACTGACTGCCCAGACACAACCACTGACTGCCCAGACACATTCACTGACTGCCCAGACACATTCACTGACTGCCCAGACACATTCACTGACTGCCCAGACACAACCACTGACTGCCCAGACACATCCAGTGACTACCCAGACACATTCACTGACTGCCCAGACACATTCACTGACTGCCCAGACACATTCACTGACTGCCCAGACACATTCACTGACTGCCCAGACACATTCACTGACTGCCCAGATACATCCAGTGACTGCCCAGATACATCCAGTGACTGCCCAGACACAACCACTGACTGCCCAGACACAACCACTGACTGCCCAGATACATCCAGTGACTGCCCAGACACAACCACTGACTGCCCAGACACAACCACTGACTGCCCAGACACATCCACTGACTGCCCAGACACAACCACTGACTGCCCAGACACATCCAGTGACTGCCCAGACACAGCTGGATTTCTTCTTTACCAAGTTTTAAGGAACAGTGATGCAATATATTTTGTTTAGTGGCTTTATCATGTTGGTTGTTGATGTGCTCATGTTAGCGTGCTAATGTGAACTACTTCATAAATCCAGTTATTGGTTTGGTGATACATGACACACTGGGAGGT
Source organism: Bombina bombina (assembly GCF_027579735.1). Classification (NCBI taxonomy): domain Eukaryota; kingdom Metazoa; phylum Chordata; class Amphibia; order Anura; family Bombinatoridae; genus Bombina; species Bombina bombina. The sequence goes on along the minus strand of NC_069499.1, from coordinate 1,459,051,076 downwards.
ATGTTCCCCTGTTTAGTAAGAGGGTGTAGATGTGGTGAAGGCTGCTGTCTTTTGCTTAAGTCACGTGTAGCTTTTAAAGTGTATAACATTTATTGGTATCTATATTGTAATGCACATTAGTGAGTCTAAATCCCCATTGTCTCCACTAATGACATGCTGACATTAATTGTAAACTTCAGTAGAAGAAATGTGCAATTCTCAATACCTTCCCTACTGTCTGATGTCAAAAATCTAGTAACCATATAAGGTTACTAAAATGTAGTGTTAGTCTACAAGCCAGTGGTAATTTGTTTTGCAATAATGCAGATTAATAATGTTTTACTAAGCCAGGAAAAATATTAAAATACTAACCAGACAGTTCTTAGAAACAAAACAGATTTTTGATTTGTATTTATATAGATATTCATAAAAAAAACATACAATAAACAGGGAGGAGCTAGAAATACAATTCTTGTAGTCGTTGTTCCCAGATTTGTGAAGCCCTACAATAAAGGAATGTAATTAAAGAAAAATAAAATAAAATCGGATCCGAAATGTTAGTGATATTTTAGATGGAGTTTAATTCTTCAGTTGTAACGAAGATGAGCTATAACTTACATTTTAATATAGATATAAAATTCAAATACCTAGTGCTCAGCTAAAGGTTTGAATTGTTCTCCAATCAGAGCTTTAGCTACAACAAAAGTGCCATATGGGGAGAACACTGATTGGAGAACAATTCAAACGTTAGCTCACTGAAAAAAACATAAATTATGACTTACCAGATAATGGTCTATTCCACAATGTTTTCTGATGTATTCATTTTCTTGCCTGGATATGTGATCCGTTGTCAGGGGACCTAAGGGGACCGGTTAGCATGTGCCTCCTTATTTAGATTGAGTGAATATCTAGTTTGTTTTGCAGCATGACTTTGGTGGCTTTGGGTGCACTCTACGTGTCCATTATTACTTTATGATTATGGAAGCTCCTTGTATGATCACTGATATCGTGGCTGTCTTAAAGGGACATTTTTCTTAAGTAAATACTGTGGTTGGTTCTAAGGTTACCATCTTGACATACCTAAATGGATTGTTAAATTTGCTATGTGATTATATAATATGATTGGTGGTTATTATTTCACCCGTGCAGTGTACTCTTTTGTGAGATGACATGATGGTTGGATTATTAGTTTTGTCACACTCAGACTGTGAGTGTTAGTGTCAGTTTTTACTGTTGCTTATCACGTGAGTTCATTGCTTTATATGTTAGATTGAACGTCCAGTGACTCTGTGGTGTCTTGCTGTAGTTATCCATCTCCTGTTTTTTGTATTTTCTTGTACTTTGTTTTGTTCTTTCTTCTTTTTCTGGTTTGTGCTTTTAAAATAAAATATATGTCCGCGGTTGGGCGTAGTATATCATTCTTGTTTGGTGGTGGTGTATAGCTGCCATCTGTGGTGGAGGGTTGTCACTGGTGTATATTTGAGTTTATTTGATTTTGATTGTATGTTTTGTGTCTTGTAGATAAAAATCTGTCTTGAAGAAGGCCTTTGAATGGGCCGAAACGTCGACACTGTTTGATATAAAGCTGTTTTTTGAAAATAAAGATTGTATTCTTTTACCTTTCCTACAAGTCCTGTGAGTGCCCTTCATCCGCAAAGCTATCTTATACATTATTTTGAGGACTGCACCCAGGCTATGACTGCACAAGAGTGGAAGGAGTGCTAGGCCACCGGCTACATATTATATATATATATATATATATATATATATATATATATATGTATGTGTGTGTGTGTTATTAAATAATATATATATGTTATTTATCTACACATAGATATATGATAAGACCAATAATTCATTTTATTTGTGAAACTGTTTGTGAGGCAGCCCCCTCTTGTTCTGAAGCACAAATTTGTAGAACAAAAGAAATAGACACCTGTAAAACTCAAGATGTCACTTTAACAGAGGATCCCTCTTCTGTGTAATAAAAGCTATCAGGTAATGACCCCATGTGGAGATATACAGACATGCTGTCTGAGATGGGTCTTTGAGGTTTGAGTGTATGCAGAGAAAAAAATGTTTTTACAGAGGAAAATGACAGTTTACACTTAAGTGTTAAATTGGTACCTGCTGAGTTGAATCCACGAATTCCAGTTCTTACGTCTATGTGATTAGCAAGAGAAACATGTGTTCCTTGTAAGGATAGAAGTTTGGACAAATTATCTATATAGTTTTCAAACATTTAATATGTGCCTTAGACTGTCCAAATAATAGGTACAAATAAATGGATGTGAGTATGTCAAAAAAGTATATTTTAATGCACTATTACTGTGATGCTTGGTCAAAGTAAGATACACAAAAAGATAAAAAAATAACTTGTATTCTTATTTATTTAAAAGACAGCAAGTATCAGTGGTGTCCTGCTGCCAACACTGAAATTAAAAACACTTCTCCTGTGTATAGCATTATGTTTAATATCGTGTACGTCAAGCAAATGGTATCAAGAAGATCTATTATAGTACAGTTGAATTATTTTGAGCTTAAGTTTGTTGTACTGTTATTAAATTGCTTAGCCTTTATTGGCTTGTTTGTAAGTACAACCAAGTATTAGCCTCCTCTGTAATAGGGGGTAATACAGTTGAAAGTTAATTAGTTACTTATGTACTGAACTAATAGATCCAAAAAAATACTAAGTCACAATGAAATATCGCAATGGCAGGTAAGTCGATATATTGGTTTGTTAATTATCTATGAATATATCCTATAGCGCTTGTGCAAGTTGTAATGCTGTTTATGTGTGCACTGAAACACACTAACGGCTAGATTTAGAATTTTGTCGGTAACGACCCGCGTAGCTAACGCTGGCTTTTTCCCCCCCGCACCTTTTAAATACCGCTGGTATTTAGAGTTCACAGAAGGGCTGCGTTAGGCTCCAAAAAGGGAGCATAGAGCATAATTTACTGCCACTGCAACTCTCAATACCAGCGGTGCTTACAGAAGCCGCCAGCTTCAAAAACGTGCTCGTGCACGATTCCCCCATAGGAAACAATGGGGCAGTTTGAGCTGAAAAAAAACCTAACACCTGCAAAAAAGCAGCGTTCAGCTCCTAACGCAGCCCCATTGTTTCCTATGGGGAAACACTTCCTAAGTCTGCACCTAACACCCTAACATGTACCCCGAGTCTAAACACCCCTAACCTTACACTTATTAACCCCTAATCTGCCGCCCCCGCTATCGCTGACCCCTGCATATTTTTTTAACCCCTAATCTGCCGCTCCGTACACCGCCGCAACCTACATTATCCCTATGTACCCCTAATCTGCTGCCCCTAACACCGCCGACCCCTATATTATATTTATTAACCCCTAATCTGCCGCCCCCAATGTCTCCTCCACCTACCTACAATTATTAACCCCTAATCTGCCGACCGGACCTCGCCGCTACTCTAATAAATGAATTAACCCCTAAAGCTAAGTCTAACCCTAACCCCCCCCTAAGTTAAATATAATTTAAATCTAACGAAATAAATTAACTCTTATTAAATAAATTATTCCTATTTAAAGCTAAATATTTACCTGTAAAATAAACCCTAATATAGCTACAATATAAATAATAATTATATTGCAGCTATTTAAGGATTAATATTTATTTTACAGGCAACTTTGTATTTATTTTAACCTGGTACAATAGCTATGAACACACAACTAGTTAAACTAATTGTATAAGGAATACAATAGAGTTTGTAGCATTGAATTCCACAAAAACAATATCAATATTACTCCAAGGAAAATTGTTTAGGATGAATACTCTAATTTAAAAAGTTCCATACCATTCATACTTTAAATCTTTGTTTATATAAACTAGGAACCCACATTCACACAGTAGCAGAGGATTATAAAAACACTTAAACCTAGTTTTCAGGTAAGAATTAGAGGTTCAAATAATCATTCACCATTAGCTATCTGATGATAGTGGTAATACTCAAGTATCAGATAATACAAATACTCAAGTTGATGATCTCTTACCTACCTCACTTACTTGGAAATCTAACGTAAAACCGAAGTCCACATACACTCCCTCCCTTGCTATATCACCTGAAGTACAGTTTTTTTGTAAAATGGTGTGTAGAAAGATTGAAGAATTACCTATTTACAGTACAAAACATAATCTGAGCACTGGGGAATGGAGGGCTTTAAAAGATATTGAATCATGGCATGACGTCATAATCAAGCCATCCGATAAGGGTGGGAATGTGGTCTTATGGCCACAACAAATGTATATGGACGAAGCGAACAGACAATTATTTAATCCCTCATGCTATAAGCAGCTAATATTTAATCCTCAAAGTTCATATTTGACTCTGTATAATAGAATGATAACAAATGCATGGGAAGCTAACATACTATCGAATTCAGAAAAAAAATTTTTGATGAAGGAAAACCCTAAGATTGCCACATTGTACTTTTTACCAAAAGTACACAAAAATCCATCAATACCTCCAGGAAGACCTATCATGTCGGGAAATGATAATTTGACAGAAAATGCCAGCAAATTTGTCGATTTAAGATTACGTGAATATCTGACAACCCTACCATCATATGTACGTGATACAATGGAGGTATTACAAATGTTACAGAATATCAAATTATCTGAGAATATGTGGCTAGTCACAGCGGACGTTGAGTCCTTATACACTAACATCAGACATGATGATGGAATTAAAGCCATCAAATATTATCTGGCTACGAATAACTGTGACAATGATAAACATAATGAGTTCATCATCCAACTATTACAGTTTATCCTGACTCATAACTTTTTCACTTTCAATGACAGGTATTTCCTCCAAATACAGGGCACCGCGATGGGCACAGCTTGTGCGCCAACATACGCGAACCTATTCCTTGGCTATTGGGAACTGTTTTATGTATTTTCCGATCATCTTAAATTATACACTGAACATATACCAATATGGTTACGATTCATAGATGATGTCTTTTTTATCTGGGAGGGACCATATGAAAAACTAGAAACATTCATGAAGGAAATCAATAAAAATGATCTCAATATAAAATTGACTCATGAAGTGAGCCAACAAGAGATATGCTTTTTGGATTTGAAAATATTTAAAAATAATGAGGGATCTATCAACACCAAAATGTACAGAAAAGAAACAGCAACTAATACTCTTTTACATCACTCGAGTGCCCACTCACCAAGTACTCTGAAAGCTATACCATATGGTGAATTCTTAAGACTTCGTCGTAACTGTACCAGTACTGAGATTTATATGCTAGAAAGCATTGCTCTAACACAGAGATTAATCTCACGAGGATACAGTAAAAAATCTGTTAAACGAGCTAAATATAAGGCACTAAAAAAGAGTAGGGATGAACTATTAACCCCGAGAGTGAAAGTCCAAAAAGAATCCTGTCCCAGGCTGATTACCACATACAACCCCCAGATGACACATGTTATTAAGATCATCAATGACCATTGGAAAATACTTCAAAATGACAACACATTAAAGTCAGTAATAGGAGAAAAAGTGACATTGGGATACAGGAGACCTTCTAATCTGAGAGATAAATTAGTATCCAGTCACTTTGTGAGAAGTGTAAAGAAAAAAGATAGTGACCCTGGGATGTATCCTTGCAGCACCTGTTCAGCCTGTAAATTTGTTTGGAAAACCAAGACAATAACAGATAAAACAGGGAAAGTGTATAAACTATCAGCACACTTCTCATGCACTACAATAGGAGTGATATATGCACTCTATTGTACATGCCAAAAGGTCTATGTTGGTATGACCACAAGGGAGGTGAAAACACGTATCCAAGAGCATATTTACAATATTAAATATGCAAAGAGAGATCAAGACAAAGGCAAAAAAATTACCTCTGTTGCCCGACACTTCCTATTACATCATAATAGTTCTCCCAAAGACCTAAAGTACACTGTAATTCAAAAAGCATCCCTGGGTATCAGGGGTGGCAATATTGAGAAATCCCTATTAAAAATGGAATGTAAATGGATCTATTTATTAAACGCAGTCAAACCCTTTGGAATGAATGATTCAAATAACTTTTTTGTGTACCTATAAATTTGAGAAATTTAATATATCTATCAGAATAAATTTATAATAATAATGCATCTTTTCCCCTTGTGGTTAAGTATGAATAGCCTTCAGTTAATGTAAATTCTAATATCATTAGAATGCATAGTGCAAGTACTCACATTTATGATAACAAAGAAGTTGACCTCACAAGCATGAGGACCATATATAGGTCACATGTTTTTTATTTAAATTCACATTGACTCACACATTTTATATGATTTTTTCTGTTAAATTAAAAGTAAGTTCCATTCTTGGAAAATCACTAAATAAATGTAATATAAATTAATTTTACGAGGAATTTTGTTCCCTCTTCTGTTCACTCCTCCTTCTTTTACACAATTTAGTCTTTTCTTTTTAGCACGATCCCATCACCAGTAGTTTAATATCACATTTAATGGAACCACAATGCAATATTATCCACATCATCTAATACAAAGATTTTTATTTTCAAAAATATAAATTTATTCTTCAATTTTTTACATGATTAAAATTTCTTTAAGAATTTTTTATTTATTCTTATTATAATCATTGGCAATTCACTCTTCAGCACATTGATTTATAACTTTTAACGTTCACTTTGGTCCCCACAAATAGCTCAACATATTCATTCACACAACATTAGCACATTTTGGGTAACTTTCTTTTAAGTATTGGGATTTACACTTTTGAATGCCCAACATGAGTCATTTATGAATATCTCTATGTATTCATCAACATATAGGGTTAATACTAGCATAATTCATCAACCCTATATTAATATAGTATTACTAGAACTCCATTTCTGATTTGATACTTAACACATAAAATCAGACCCCAAGGTGATGTTTTTTATTTGCTATAATAATTGATTACAATGAAGTCTTTATAATATGATAATACAAAAACATATGCAAACATATATAATAGATAATAAGTGCTAAGGAATCTTTGATAGATATCAGTCCTTGTATTTTGAATACCCTTTCAGGGGAGGTGGTTTGCTGTGGGAAGTTTTGAAGCACAATGGTCGAAAATCATACAATCTAACATCAAGCCTACATATTAACTGTTTGTTAAGATAAGGATACATATTGGTGCTAGAATCACAAGATAATCTGAACAGCACTAGGTGTTGAGATATGATTATAAAGCTAAGACAAGCGGATAGGAAGCTCCTAACAGCAGTGTAATTATTACATCCATTTATTGATGTTCTGTGCTTCTTAATAAACTTATCCACGATATCCATTATTTAATTATAACAAGATTAACTGATTTACATTTCATTATTCTTATTATTAATGTTTGCCAATAAGGGATATGATTCTCATTGTCGCAAGTAATCTATGAATAGATGCTTTATTTACATCTGAATATGATCCTCCAATGAATACAATGCTATGATACACACCCTCGATGGATATTACTGCCATTGGATAAGAATAATTTTAAGATACGCCCTATAGTCCAAGTACCAAATTCGTACATTAGACTATAATGATTGACAGCCAAATCCTCCAATCCGGAACACTCGATTACGAATATAAAGTAAAAACAGAGTAATCCATATATACACTATCCTAATATACAATGTTGTTCAGTCTAATTGTAAGGAGGTGAGATGGCATAATAATAATCATATAGATCAGTACACGATTGGTGAGACAAAGGGTATTATCGAGTATTTGACTTACTTCGATCCACAAAACAGATATATGTTCATTCTAGACATAGAAAAGTAATCTCATATGCATTCACAGTGCACCGATAAGGAATAGGAGAACAGAATTGGAAGCAAGATATGAATTAATGGTCGGTGTAAATCACAACAAGATCATCCAATCTGTGCAGCGCAACGGTACACACCCCCTTACTGAAATCTTATGATTGGATTAGACCATTGCTATGACACGTTCTGTAATACATGCCTTCAATGACCAATAGGAGTCAGATGTTTAAGAACCGGTAAAGGTGATTGATAGGCACATTGACCAATCGGATGCAAATGATTACGGAAAGAGCACCAATTGCATCTGGAAGGTGGGCAAAATGTTAGTATAAACAACGCTGAGTAGCAGCGGCCCGCACCCCCTCTGAGGAAGCGTTCTGTGAAACGCGCGTCAGGGGTCCAGCAGGAGCAGCCGTGTCTCTCCTGTCTGCCTTTTTTTAATTGCTTACCAAAGTTGTTAACTTGATACTATGGTTCAACAATAAGAGATACCTAATCCTGGTGCCCACTGTATTAGATGTTAAAAATTAAAAGTAATTCAGCCCTCGGATTGTAAGGGCTTAGCTTACTCTATATTGCAATATCAGTGGGCCCATGTTTACTAATGGTGAATGATTATTTGAACCTCTAATTCTTACCTGAAAACTAGGTTTAAGTGTTTTTATAATCCTCTGCTACTGTGTGAATGTGGGTTCCTAGTTTATATAAACAAAGATTTAAAGTATGAATGGTATGGAACTTTTTAAATTAGAGTATTCATCCTAAACAATTTTCCTTGGAGTAATATTGATATTGTTTTTGTGGAATTCAATGCTACAAACTCTATTGTATTCCTTATACAATTAGTTTAACTAGTTGTGTGTTCTGTTTCTTTAGAATCCACATCAGGTGTCTGTCCTAGCTAATATAAATGTAATACTTTAATTTAAGGTATACTGAATGTAATACATAAAAGGGAACAGCATCTGTTATTGTTAAAACTCCAATAATCCCCACCCAAATATTCTAAAGACAATAGCTATGAAATAGTTAATAACTATTTAATAGTTACCTAGTTAAAATAATTACAAAATTACCTGTAAAAGAAATCCTAACCTAAGTTACAATTAAACCTAACACTACACTATCAATAAATTAATTAAATAAAATACCTACAATTATCTACAATTAAACCTAACACTACACTATCAATAAATTAATTAAATACAATACCTACAAATAAATACAATTAAATAAACTAACTAAAGTACTAAAAATAAAAAAGAACTAAGTTACAAAAAATAAAATTTTTTACAAACATTAGAAAAATATTACAACAATTTTAAGCTAATTACACCTACTCTAAGCCCCCTAATAAAATAACAAAGCCCCCCAAAATAAAAAAATGCCCTACCCTATTCTAAAATAAAAATAGAAAAGCTCTTTTACCTTACCAGCCCTTAAAAGGGCCTTTTGCGGGGCATGCCCCAAAGAATTCAGCTCTTTTGCCTGGAAAAAAAAAATACAATACCCCCCCAACATTACAACCCACCACCCACATACCCCTAATCTAACCCAAACCCCCCTTAAATAAACCTAACACTAAGCCCCTGAAGATCTTCCTACCTTATCTTCACCACGCCGGGTATCAACAATCGGTCCAGGCTCCGATGTCTTGATCCAAGCCCAAGAGGGGGCTGAAGATGTCCATCCTCCGGCTGAAGTCTTGATCCAAGCCCAAGCGGGGGCTGAAGACGTCCATCCTCCGGCTGAAGTCTTGATCCAAGCGGCGGCTGAAGAAGTCCATCATCAGGCAGAAGTCTACATCCTATCCGGGCAGAAGAGGAGATCCGGACCGGTAGACATCTTCATCCAAGCGGCATCTTCTATCTTCTTCCATCCGACGACGAGCGGCTCCATCTTCAAGACCTCCGGCGCGGATCCATCCTCTTCTTCCAACGTCCTAACACAGAATGAAGGTTCCTTAACCCTAGGGTTAGGGTTAGACTTAGCTTTAGGGGTTAATACATTTATTAGAGTAGCGGTGAGGTCCAGTCGGCAGATTAGGGGTTAATAATTGTAGGTAGGTGGAGGCGACGTTGGGGGCGGCAGATTAGGGGTTAATAAATATAATATAGGGGTCGGAAGTGTTAGGGGCAGCAGATTAGGGGTACATAGGGATAACGTAGGTGGCGGCGGTGAGTGGTCGGCAGATTAGGGGGTTAAAAAATTTTAATAGAGCGGCGGCGATGTGGGGGGACCTCGGTTTAGGGGTACATAGGTAGTTTATGGGTGTTAGTGTACTTTAGAGCACAGTAGTTAAGAGCTTTATGAACCAGCGTTAGCCCAGAAAGCTCTTAACTCCTGGCTTTTTGCTGCGGCTGGAGTCTTGTCGTTAGATTTCTAACGCTCACTTCAGCCAAGACTCTAAATACCAGCGTTAGAAAGATCCATTGAAAAGATAGGATATGCAAATGGTGTAGGGGGATCTGCGGTATGGAAAAGTCGCGGCTGCAAAGTGAGCGTTAGACCCTTTCCTGACTGACTCTAAATACCAGCAGTAGCCCAAAACCAGCGTTAGGAGCCTCTAACGCTGGTTTTGACGGCTAACGCCAAACTCTAAATCTAGGCGTTAGTATGTTAAGGGAGGCTCGTGTTTTGTATGTTGTTACATTTAGGAGTTTCAACAGTAAAAAATGGCAAAATAGTTATTTATTTACCATAAGTAATTAGCTTATCAAACAGATAGAGTTATATATTTAGACTAAATAGTCACACTTTAGCTGTGAGTATGCTATAGATTTTACTGTTATCCGTAACCATCTATTATGCATTGTATCAGTGTTTTCATGCATTCAAACCAATGTTATATCAGAATATGAATTGATATATTAATTAATAATTCATACTCAAAACATTAGCATCCTTTTAAATCCTCTCCTAGAAAATGCAATTTTAAATGCATTTTAAAATATTACTAGAGATATGCTCATATTTAGTCTCTATAAATACATGCTAAATTATATTAGATGGGACCTATGTGCTGACCAGATAATTTATTAATATCAGAAAATAGTCAGTGTATTAAATATACATTTGAAGATATATAATAAGCTATATTTACTGTTGGCAATGTTGATGATGAGACTGCATTTCTGGTTGTATGCTGCCATCTAGTGGTTTATGCAAGAATTACAACCAAAGGGAATTACAGTATCAAATAGCCTATGAGATGTTTATATCAGGGACAAGCTCTGTTAAGGGCCTATCAAAGAGACAAGCTCCGAGGGCCTATCAAAATCTTGTGGGAAGGATTAAAGAAAAGAAGGAGGGGTTATATATTTGATAAATGCCCACACACACTAGACAAAGAACAGACTCAAAGAAGAATAACTTTGGAGAGAAAAATACACAGGTTTGTACCAAGTATATTCTCTGCCATTTTGGGACACTTTCTTGGACAAAGGAACATAATTTTGAGGCCTGTACCTTTGCACATAGTGGATAAATCCTTCTTAGATGACCCACAAGAAGAAGTTAAGCACTCATTGGTTATTTGATGATGTATATGACTTTTATGTTTTAAATCAAAGGTATTCTAAAACTATAGTTATATCATAGTTGTGATTTAAAAGGATAATTTATTCCTATATTTAATATTAATTAGACCAAGGGTAGTAAGCATACTGGTATTAAATATTATTTTTTAGAAAAACAAAAATTTGTTTTAGTATCATAAATTAATTACAGTTATTGCTATATGTACTGTATATATATATATATATTTTAGAATTTGCCTTATTGTAGCTAAATAAGATGTTATTTCAGGTCAGACATATTGGCATATAAATTGGCTGTTTGCATTAATAATATATATAATTTCTGGTGTTTCTAATTGAAGTTATATAGAATCATTTGTGGGCTAAGTTGCTTAATTATACTTGTCTGAAAGTTATCTTAAATCTACTGAGATCCAGTAAGATTTGTGTGAAGTATCTTTTTATACTGTTTAACTAAACACTGTTAAGCTAACGGTCCATACTTTGGTATTTTATTGTGGTAGTTTAAGGCAATTCATTTTGAGTAAAGTTAATTTTAAAGGTATATCTTTTATGATCTTTGTAAAGAATATTGTAACAGCATAAGCATGTATAGTTGATTCATAATCTTGTCTCTTTTCTATATAAATATATTTCAATGTGTTTATAAATTTAACTATTCTCAAGAATTTAGGAATAAATATTAATTTCAATTGTTTCATATATACATTTTAATTGGAGGTTGTTTTAAAGAATAATAACAAATAAATTGTATTATAACCCTGGTATATACTGACATTATCTGGAGGCACTGTTGTAAGATTATTATCTTTATCACATTGATATAATATATTTGTAGTAAATAGAGATTAAATAGAGATTAAAACATTTTTTTGTTGAAAAATGAATTTAAATATTTTTTTATATATATATTAATATTTCAAAATAAATATTAATATTTTTTTTTAAAAATGTTCTCTTGTTCGTCAAAATTGTATTAGCGTTTTAAATTTAACCAATTTAAATTTAGCCAAAATAATAATGTCTGTTACTAGAAGTGAATCCAATGAAGGTGTAATATTGCAGGTGATTTAAATGATTATATGGATATGTTTGCAATTAAGGCTAAAAATATTGCTATTGATGATGGAAGGTGGAATGAAAAAAGTTAATTATTTAAAGAATTATTAAAAATTAATCAATGCAAAAATTCTTGAAAGCAAGAAGAGATAATACTAAAATCCTGGCCCCTTGTAATAGGCATTATTTACGAAATGTCCCTCCACCTTATAGAAAAGGAATTACAATTACAGGAGTTAGACGATAATATTCGCTCTTCACGCAAATGCGAGGAGAATTTAAATATAGCCGAAAATGAAATTGTTACATTTAAACAAGACATGGCCGCCTTAGATAAGCATAACCAAAAATAACTAGCCAAAATACAGGATTTAAATAAACAACTCGCACAGAGCCACAAAGAGTTAAGTGAACTAAAAAGGCAATCTAGAAACAACCCCCCCTCTATTAGCAATGAGGATAATGCAGATACTTTAAAAAACCTAAAAGAATTTATGAGATTTGAACTGCAGAATATTAGGAAACAGTTTAAACAAAGGACCCCTATCGGGTCAGAAATAAACTTTCCACATAGACAGTCATCTCATGTTATAAATTCAGGGAACTTCTATACTTCACAGGGGAGGGCAGCTCTAGG